>NC_081215.1:16207773-16507773 GCF_902713425.1 Acipenser ruthenus
ACATACTTGTTATGTTATGATGAGCTTCTCTTTGTGTCTGTGTATATATTTGTTTCCCTTTTCGCTTTATTATATTATAGTTAGATGTCTTGGTTGTTTTTGATTGCTTGCAGTTATTCGGCTGTTGTTAACAACTCGACCATTATAATAATATCCGGGGACCTGGAATGCATCTACTCAGACCTACAAATCTACAAATTCCTGTATCATGTAGTGATCTCAAGATGTATGTTTTTTAGCTATAGAACCGTGACCACCATATGAGGCACTTTAGCTTTAATGAGGAAGAAAAAAATAAATAGTTAAAGGTTGAACTGCAGTGTACAAAAATGAAGGTTGATAAAAAAGAAAAAATATATAAAAATTAAAAATAAAATTGATGTACACAAAGAGTTTAAATGATTAGAAAAACATTTATTTCAGGACGTTTCGTATAAATACTGGACTGGTTACACAGGGACATGTCTGTAAACCAGAAAAAAAAAAAAAATCAGGTGTTTAATATTAACCTTCAGTTTACCTTACACAAAGCTTTGTTTGTTTGGGAAATGCCTTTCACACAGATTTCTTTTTTATCAGGGAATTCTCAGTACAGTGATTGCCTTGTGATAAGATACTGTGCAAGTAGCAGACAGCATCAAAATCTGGACACATAAATGGTACAGTGATACTAATTGATATGTCACAAATATGAAAACGTTACCGCTGTGGTGCTGCCTGGATTGAGCCTGCCACAAAGCCAATTGTCTATTAACACCCAGTAGCTCGACGGCAGATTTTGGTGAGCTACCGGTCCCTGCAGGTGTCTGATATGAGCTCACCGGGCACTTGACCAGTAAGTTCCACTGTAGGGTGGTCAGGGGAAACTCCCTAAGTCATGCAAACCTTTTCAACACTCGCTGTGAAATCTCAATCAACTTTACACAATCAAGCCACAAACCTGCACTTTCCTGACTGTATGACTCACCATGCACACCACAAGGTGGGGCCTTTACCAGTCAAGTCACTCAAGGACTCTGTGATGCTATTCTGACTATGGCTCAAGTCAATATATTTGTGCTCAAATGTACAAAATCATTATATTGCCGCTGATGTTTATTTGGCAATAGTCTTTTTAAAACAAACTAATCTTGACAACTATTAATCCCTGTAGCTTTCTCTTAGGGAGTGAAGAGGAATATAATAATGTATTATTTTAATTAAGAAGGCCTTTCTTCATTCACACACATCTTTAATAAGGCACAATCATGAGCTGAGGTATTCAAACTTAATATTGCATACCGTCCAATACTAGAAGTTGCTCAAAGAGGGGGTATAATGATGTGTAACATTTTCTTATTTATCTCCAATAAAATCTTAAGTAATTTGGTGGCTTTGTTTGATGAGCAACAAAGATTTATTAGATTTTTCTTTAACCATTTTCATGTTTCACAAGCAACTGTCAACATGATGACATGCTGTGGGTTTGTTGTGTGGATGATGTCCAGCAGATTCAACAGTGAGGCATACTCATTCCTCTAAAAGGTACAGCAAAGAGGATTGTACTTTTGCCATTTATTTTATTTCTATTTTCCCTTTATTGGTTA
The DNA here is from genome assembly GCF_902713425.1 of Acipenser ruthenus. NCBI lineage: Eukaryota > Metazoa > Chordata > Actinopteri > Acipenseriformes > Acipenseridae > Acipenser > Acipenser ruthenus. The sequence continues at coordinate 16,209,360 of NC_081215.1, forward strand.
CACTGAAAAATAATGGCCACAAGTTCCTCTGAATTTGAATGCATTAGCTGCTATTCATGTGGTCTTCCATTTGAATTCATTATGAATTTCTGGCCATTTTTATTACATGATCTTCGGGAACAACCATTACAATATAACAACAAAACATGTGTTAGTCAGATGTTACTCCTATACAAGCCTATTCAACTCTGTTTAAATCATTATGAATTTTCAGACCATTTCAATTATATAGCTGGAATGACCACTTCACCGCTTTGGTCATGTAAAATGAATAAAACATAGTTTAGATTTTTGTTCAGTGTTTTTATACTGTATATGTATGTGGTGTCATTTTATGATATTTAAGGAGGGCCTATGCTGATATTTTGGATGTCATACATCATAAGAGCCGTGATGAAAATTGTATTTAACAACATTTCAAGATTTTAGAATTAAATGACGAAAATACTTCCAATTGTACGTACCTAATTGAAAGATTACACTGTATTTGAAGATTTTTAAATACAGCAGTATATGAAGAGTTGGTACTGCTGGGTATTAACAAAATGCACTTGAATCTCAAATACATAATGTGTGCATCTTTCATACACTAAAATGTAAGATCTACTAAGTGATAATAATAAATATAAGGTAAGATTTACTGGAATTGTTTTTGTTAGCTCAATGTACTTTAGGAAATAGTTGCCAAATCAAAAAACCCACAAACAAAGACGTCAGTGAGCACACCAGAATATGACTTTGCATGGTTCTACAAACACGTTTATAAAGTGTTTTCATCCTTGTGTTTCTTCTTAGCAACTATTTTCTTCTTAGCAACTTTTGTTGTGCAGTAGTTGGAATCCATTGGCGGATTATCAAGTTCAGTTATTGTCTTCATTCAAACCATATGTTTAAACTTTTTTCTTGACAGTGTCTTTCATCAAAAACGTATAAGGTGTCAGCTAAAGCTGACTATCACCTGGGCTATCATACTCTAGGACAATGTTTCTCAAATGTGGTCACTGTGGCCACATGCTGCCACAGCAGCCCCCCAGCAACTCCTCTCTTAATCGGCACAGCTGTCCAGCTTTAAGTTTAGCGTTGCTTATACTGATTGCATTCTAATTCCTCATACTGCTTATGTTTCTGCTAGCATAATCACTATTGATTGTCCGAGCTTTTATTCTGATCAGTTTTCAATGAGAGAAAATGAAAAGACATGTCTGCTATAACATGTGTTTCTTTCAAAACTGCACACTTAAGACCCGTGTAGCTAATGGAAGTGCAAAAGAGGCAGTATTTAATTACTTATTTTCTTAGTAGTGCGACATGAAAACAGACCTATACAGTGTAATGTTATTTTCTTTAGTGCTGAGATACTATCTGAATATTCAAGCAAACATTGCTGCAATTCAAAGGCAAAAATCCACGTCTGAACTCACCATAAGTTACATACTTGTTAGATATTAGAAATATGTATCACAACGTGTTTTGCCTTACACTGATTTACCAAATGTCAAGTGATGTGTGGGATTAAAATAAAAAAAAAGGATGAACAAAATGCTCCTTGTAGATTTTGATTGCAAATACAAAATACAAAATGTGAATTGCATCTAAAAACTTTATTATAGAAATAAATGAAAAACTTTAGAAGTGCATATGTCTATATTTTATTTATTTTCCGTATGATATACTTAGTATTTAAAAAAACAAAAAAACATTTGCAGTCCAGCCACTCTGAGGCCACCAAAAAAATGTGTTTGAAAACCACTTCTCTAGGAAACAAAATACATAAACATGAGTTAAGATAAGTTAAGACTCTTAAGCTAGTGACTATTTACCATGTAAACATCTATACCATTGTATCCATAAAATAAACAAATGGACTTTCATGCTTTTGTTCCTCATACTGTACTGTATGAACATTTGGCAAATAAATCAGTTGTTAAGACAAGGTGTCGAGGGTCTCTGAAACACAGAGGAATATATTCAACATCTTAACATACGCTCACACCCATTAGTTAAACAATTCCTGATCTATTTGCCACTTCAGATATACGACAGTTTCCCTACTTGGCCACTTTCTTTAGAAATCAACCAGGGTTATTGATTATGCTGATGTGCTGTAATATTAGAGGTATGATATGTGTTGTAAATTGTGTTGTCATCACTATCGAATCAGAGTGTGATATGGGATAAGTCCGTCATTGAAAACACATATTTAGTGTGCCTTTGGAAAAATGTATTGAATGACTATTTTACAAGAGTAACTGGAGGGAAGCTGGGTGTGTACTGGCCACCCCACACACCATAAGCAAGAGTCTTAACCACTATGCAAAAGAGCCATGCTCATCTGCATTCATGGTTGTAGAGCTTTTAACCTCATCTCATTTAACTGACAGGGAACAGAATGTGTCACACAATAATGCCCGTTGCAACATTATTTTATCTTTAATATTTTGAATGCCCCCCCTTTTGTTATGTTGTGGGTAATTGTTTGTGTTTTAGCTTTCATTTGGGCTTTGCATATATTTAAAATACATTATGAAAAGCTGCTGCTTACTGCTCAGTCCAATGCTCCAGCTGCAGTCAGACAACGCAAACTACAGAAGAGGTACAAGGAACAGGTTATTTACTGTATAGCATTGCATTTGTTTCTGACATCTTGGATCCAGAATGGAATGTGCCTTTCTAGAATTGGGAGGTCATCATGCCACCAACATACTATACTTTTCCAGACTTAAATGTGTCAAATTCCAGGGACAAAATGAAGAATCTCGTATTAAGAAATACTTATCGCACAACATCCAAACAATTAACAAAAGGGCCACTGAAACTCTCAGCACACATTTTTTCACAACAGGGTTTTCAAAGTAATTTTTACGTGTACATGTATAAGTACAAGGAATATTCCTGGGCTTGAATATTTGCTACCAGTTCATCAAGGAATTTTTTGTAAGTTTTTTTCACATTCTGACTGCTTTGTAGATTATAATTATTATTTATTTCTTAGCAGATGCCCTTATCCAGGGCAACTTACAATTGTTACAAGATATCACATTATTCAGATATCACATTATTTTTCACATACAATTACCCATTTATACAGTTGGGTTTTTACTGGAGCAATCTAGGTAAAGTACCTTGCTCAAGGGTACAGCAGCAGTGTCCTCAACTGGGGATTGAACCCACAACCCTCCGGTCAAGAGTACAGAGCCCTAACCACTACTCCACACTGCTACACTAGATAAATGGCATCTTAGTTTTACAGGTTTAAGAGTTTTGTTTGACACAACCTCGACAAATAATGCGCACTCGTTTTGGGTCGTCCTTGGATCCAGTAAATGTAAATAATGTGGTGGCGCACAGTCGATAGGATTTATATCATTTTGGTTAAATATGACAGCATCAGAACAGACTGTACACATTATTTCCAGAAGTAGTATTAATAGAATTTTCTTTTGGCATATAGTCAGGGTTTCAAATAACTGGTCTGCATGCAGACCAAAATGTAAAAATGCGGGCTTCCCACAAAGAAAAACTGTTGCTGCAAAGCATTCCTTAAAAAGTCATTAACAGCATTGCGCTTGTTTAGTACATTTCACCCTTGACTTCCAACTCGTTTGTAACTGGTTTGCGACTATTGCGACAGGTGCAACACTTTAGTACATCTACCCCTCAGTTGTGAGGATTTTTCTCATTCACCTCCAGGCTTGCAGAAGAAATAACAAACAAAAGAAGAACAAAGGACTATATTTACAGCCCTTTTTTAAAGGCATGTGGTCAGGGTTAATTGATACTCAATTAGTCAATTAACACCTGGCCATCTGCTGCACATTACATTTCAATTGGGCAGGGTCAGAAGTCTAACCTCCCAGCTCTGCCATATCTAGCACAAACTTATTTTTACAAAAACTTTTAAACTATACAAATTAAACACATTTTATTTATAAGCCAAACAAAACATATTATTTACAGGGGCAGGCCTCAGCCCTGCCACAGTGGATTGTGACTATTTAGTCAGCTTTTTATTAAACAAAACTTTTTTTTGGATGGATAATGTGTATAAGGCTAAGAACTCCATGGCATCAATATGGCTCTTATAGCCAAAAAAGGTTAATGAAAAATAGTCCCTGCACATGGAAGCACTTCAACATCTTAAGCAAAAGTTTTAAATCACAGGAAACAATGTGTCAATACTTGGAAGACTGGATGCCTGCCCAATAGTATTGTTAACAGCAGGACTCAGCAATAGAAAGTACAGTTGTACAAGTTCTACATATCTATGATTAATACATTGGGTGCTTTTCCATGCTGAGCTCTGTTATATTTAAAACCACAGTACTTTATATTATTTCTCAACATCTTCCACTTGAAACAAGGCAGTTGGTGTAATGTGTAGCAACGCTGCCTGCCAACGGTGTTGCACATCAGCATGTCATTTTAAATCCACATGAATCTGACTGATGGAAAAGCACAGCTACAGTAGACATCTATTGATTATGCGATGTAAGATGGCACTGTGTTGTGCATAATCTGTCATCGAGGCCTTCTCTGTCTGTGAGCCATTTAATGTTTTAGAAAAAAATCAATCCTCAACATGTGTACTACATTAAACTTCTCTGGCTCTCGATCAGTCAAGCTATCATGAGTTCCTAGGCAACTTCTTGAGCTGGACCACACTGCCTAAACAGCGCTCATCTGATAACAGAAAACAGAGACAGCAGACAGTTTTTCAGATTTATCATGTGCTAGCAAAGCCATATGCTCAATAGTCACCGTCAGATAAAGAATGGGTATGATAGCAGATTGGGAGGAATATGGTATTCTATAGTACATTTTTACTAAGTTGTACCACATTGCACAGCATCAGCAATATTACAGTATGTTCTATGTCGTCATTCAATCAAATGTGTTTTCAATTCTAGACTTATTGCATGCTAATACAAAAAGGTTGTTTTTAGGTTAAAATTGATTTGAGCATTGTCGTACTCTTTTTACAGGTATTTTTTTATTATTAACTAATGGTTCTAATGCTAATTATATAATGTTGTTGACTAACCTGTGGTGATACAGTGCTTGTTATTTCCTGATTCTTAATTAGTTTAATTCTTGGACTATGCTTTAATCTATACAGGCTCCTCACTAGTCATTCCCTTGATATTTTCGAATAGTCAGTAGCTTCAAATGTCATATTAATTTCTTTTTTACATTTCCTATACTGTGTTATGGCTTTGCAGTCATTCTTTTTATTGCGTTTACATTTTTACAAAAACATATACACAAATACAAACAAAAAGTAAATCAAATAGAGTAAAGAGCTTAATGTGGGTAAGTAGGACAAGAAACAGCAGCAGATTCCCACCCAAACCCACCGAAAAACTTTTCTACACCCTTGTCATTCTCCCATTATGAAACAGTGCTTTATTTTTTGACAGGGGATCCACTGTACAGTATGAATTACCCCAGGCAGTAAGAGGATGATAAAGAGAACATGATAGAGAGGAAGAGCTGAAGGTGAGTAGAAAGAAGAAAGAGAGAAAAGAGAGAATATTTTGTGACTGGTCCACGAACTGTAAAAAAAAAATTCCTCCAATTTAAGTAATTGCATAATGTGCCTAATCCAATAAACACAAGAGGGTGGAGCAGCATTTTCCAGTTTGCTAAGATTAGGCTTCTGGTTAACAGGGTGGCAAATGCCAGAGAGTCAGACTGTATCGTAGAGATGGGGATGTCGTCGGGCACAGCTCCAAACAGTGCAGCATGTCGTGAAGGGTTAAGAGGGACTTGTAGGACCTGGGAGAGGATCTTAAAATTGAAATTCCAGGTGAATGCGGTGGAGAATTTTAAATTAGCCCATGCGTGGCACAGACAGAAGAGGGGTGTACCCGAGAGAGGATCGAATCCCATTCATCGATCAGGATGTGTACACCCAGATCCTGTTCCTATAAGGTTTTCAGATTAGATAGTGAGGGGCAGTGGGTAGAGATAATGAGATCGATTTTGATATTACGCCCTTATATTCTGGTTTTATGTTTAGGATTGCGTCCATGGGGGTCTGTGATAAATATATTGTGTTGTGCTGTGTTATGTGATTTGAAGGTGATGGTTTGTTGTTATTATTGAATGTATTGTTTGGGGTATGCAGCACAGGTGATTTAATGTATTATTGTTTAGTTTAAATGTGGTCTGGCAGAGGCGATGGTAGCAGCTTGTCTCTGCCAGACAGCTTGTGCGAATGCGTTGTCGGCAGTGAATTAATTATTAACAGATTGACTGTCGACCAAGCAGATATATAGAAAAAAGAAGCCTGTGCAGAATGTGACCATCTCCAGATTGATTAATTTATTACTAAACTGGAGATGGTCACATGTATAAAAACCTGCAGCTTTGACTGAACAAAGTGGGTGTACAGAGAGGAGCTAGAGTTACTCATAAGTCAGAGGAGCATACTGTAGGTTAGCATCCTGGCTCTGTGAAAAAGAAAATCAGATATTTAGTCCCACCACAAATGACTCATGTGCATTTACTGTTGGAACCTGCTTTTCTGTAGAACGGTCTCTTGCTACAGCTTCAAGAACTGGTCCTCTGCCACTTTCCTCTGCTATAACATAACTGAAGTGCCAGGATCCATGTCTATTCAATTCTCAACCTCAGCTCTCCTACATTCTCACTCCTCCTTTGCATCTGGCTGGTCTACCTTCACAACCATCTGCAAGCAAAATCGGTTCTGCCCTGCACCCTTCAACCAGGATTTAATTCTGTGTTTCCTTGTTGCTGCATAAGATAATCTCCACAATTCAAAGATCTGACATTCAACGAAATGCATCCCTTTGCAATCTCCTCGCGTCTGCTCAAGATTACATGGTCACTGCCTTTGACATCCTACTTTCTCATACAATCTTCTGCAAGTCTCCTGGTTCAGACATCTGGTTCCCTCAGCTGATCTTTTCCACCTGCCTGTAACTCCATTCAGTGACCTGATATTCAATTAAATCCACCCCTTTCCAATCTCCTCGCTTCAGCCTTCACTCCCGGTTTCCCATTCTCTACCCTCTAGGCTCCCATTGGGGGAAATAATGTTTGCTTCCCAACACTGGAGGCCGATCTGTTTGGTCTCACCTCCGCGAGGGTGGCTCTCTGCAAGCCAAGCGGAAACCCTGTATTCCTTCCTAAGTCACAAAACACTTCTCTCCTATATTGATTCCCAAGGTTCTTCCGTAATGCAGCCCTTGTTCCTGTTCTGTGACTTGTAACCTTAGCGTGACTTGTAACCTTAGCGTGATTCGGGGGGCAGGAGCTAGGGCTCCTCCCCTGTTCTGTCCTGCCAATAATATCTGCCAATCTCCCTATTTAAATTTCAAGTCATGCCCTTGTTCTCTGTATTGCGTTTTTCATTTTCCACCATCCTCCCCTCCTCCTCCACTATGCTGCTTCACCTTTGCAACAGTCTCCCTCTGGAGGTAAGTGAAGCTCACTTCCCAACCTTAGTAGCCCAGTCGCGCTGGCCTCGTCCTCTGCCAGGAAGGTTCTCCATGAGCCAAAAGCAGAATTCTGACATGAGTGAGGGGTCGGCACTTTTGTGTGGGTGAACTCGTCTGGGTCTACAGCCCTCAGCGAAAGCGGGGGAGCTGCCCGAAGCTAGACAACACATAGACTGGCCCCTGCCGGTTTTGGAGCGTGTTGGAGAGGTGATGGGGGGCCCAGGGCTGGAAATTATTATACATTGTTGTTTTATTGTTGGCGAGCTTTGGACTATTTAAGGGGAGCCTGCAAGCTCCTCGGGGCAGAGTGTTGGGGAAGCTTGCCATGTGTGTTGTGAGCACTGTAACCGAAGCTACAGTCTCCTATCTGGTCTTTTCAAACTCTACCCTGTTCCAGAAAAGGTGGTACGTTACAAGACAATTTACCCACCCTTTTAAGTCGTAAAATGTTTTGGCCCACATTTCCCATCACCTGAGGAATGTGTGTGATCTATAGGTTTATTACTTGATATGTTTTAATAGCCCTGTATCTGTGATGATATGACAACATTTTAGTAGAATTCCATCAACATTTGATGTTAAAAGGTCAGTCTGTTTGTTGGTATCAAAGCAATAAATACCATCTTGAACCATTATTATTATTATTATTATTATTATTATTATTATTATTATTATTATTATTATTATTATTATTATTTGCTGTGCACTGTAATTTCTCTATAAACTGTTGTAGAGTTAACAGTCTTGTTACAGTCAGTAGGTTTGTCACTACTCACCAATAACAAGAAAATGTTGTCACCACAGTACATTATAAGATGGAATTTTTTGTTGTCTGACGTCAGCTTTAAAAAAAAATGGGGCAAAATACTGTAAGTACACTAAAAAAACATTGATCAGTTTTAGGATAATACATTGCTTCAGTGAAACTCACATTCTTTGATACATGTTTTTTTGATCTGTTCTACAACAGTATTTGATCAAAATGTGCAGTTTTAAATTACATTTTTACAACAAAGTGTTGTTAGGGGATAACTTTTAATAGTACAGTGCTATCCCGTTATAATGTGGTTGTCGGGGTCCATAATTAGGAGACCACATGATTTGTGTTTCACCTTATAACGAATATTGGCATTTATTTTCCAGAAATGATTTACAATAACCACAAGCAAATTAATATTGTAGCGTACGGTGGAAAATGAAGGAAGGAGACACGCACAGTTTGCAGGTACTCGAATCCACGGTTCATTGGGACGATTATTCCCGGCCCCTGTTAACCTGGGCCACACCAAAAACAACAAGCAGTCTTGCACTCTCACAGCAGCACATTCACACAGCTTGTCTCACTTTTTAGTGCAGCACATTTTTTTCCTAGAGCAGCCATCTTTGGAGTCAGTCTTATCAAGAAAACCTCTTAGTTTTTCTTCGTCTTTAGCCATCCATTCAATGTAAATTCTGCAACATTTATATCTTTTGAAACTGCTGCTTGGGTTTCACCTTTTCTTACTCTGTCCACACATCATGTTTCATTTTAACAGAGAAATATTTTTGTACTACGATAACCGTAGTATATTTTTTGACGGTTACCATACTGTCAAAATGTTATACTGTGACATCCATAATTGTAGCTTTGTTTTATTTCAATAACCACCATTTATTTTTAAACAATATTATTTACAATTATGGAGGATATAACCGTTACTCAGTGAATGTTTTGTTTTAATAAGGCAATTTCAAATTATTAATAACAAATAATTTAAAATTATTATGATTGTTTAAACGGCAATGAAAAACATCAGTTTATAAGTAAAGGAAACTGATCATTTTAAATGGAGTAAGGTGAGTAATAAACTGACTCCATTGTGATTTAGAAGTTGGTTCAAACAATTTAACAACAATGCTGGATTGTAAATAAATATAAAACTATAAAGAGAATCCAGAAATAGGAAAACAGGGATTTTATGCAGGGTTGTTTTTTGGATAATAATAATAATAATAATAATAATAATAATAATAATAATAATAATAATAATAATAATAATAATAATAGCATCAGTAATAAAACAAACCTAAATGAGATGGATGCAATAATTGTATCAATTAAATATGTGATTAAAACCAAGATTAACTGAGATTTTTTTTTTAAATCTCAAGATTAATTGCAATTAATTTGAAAGCCCTAATATATATATATATATATATATATATATATATATATATATATATATATATATATATATATATATATATAGATAGATATATATAAGCACTGCTTACCCTACACTCAGTTTTTGACTCTTTTGTTGAGACACACTAGATAAGACATTGGCTGGATGAATGGGGGAGCATGCTGTTGGATTTTTAAGATCTATTAGTTGTTGTTGTTAAGGGCAAACATTATTTACTTTTCTCATCCCTCAAATAAAAACTGCATTATACCACAGCAAAAGCAAATTAAAACATGAATTGCAGTGAAGTATATGCAGGCCTGGTAGTGAATAGATATGGTAAAGCCCAATTTAAACATGTGAAACTATGGTCAGCTATGATAAATACAGGGGAAAATCGTGGTAAACCCCCAATGACTGTGCAAACTCACTGTGGTAAACCTTTATATGGGGTGGAAACTGTGGATGATATTTTATATTCCATTGTCTTTACCATACTAAAAATGATGACGGCCAAGAAAAAGAAAACCTCATGGAATACAGCAAACTAATAAAAAGGGCAAAACATGTAAAGGAAAGTGTGAGGTCTGGAAAAATATAGATACATTTTGTATGTTGCAAAATACAGAAATGTTTCACTGTGACCTTTCCATTTTAAGAAATAAATCCTCAGGTGTTTATGAAGTACAATGTAGTCTTGTTTTAAAGTTTTACAGCATAAGTTTTACTATTTTGCTGGTATTGTCGATTATGAAAAGGACAAGGTAAAAAAGAATAGACATCAGCAATACAAATCAGATGTAAAAACTTGGCACAGAAGATTTTAGGCTTGTCCATAGCCACACTGTCTCCATTTGTGTTGACAAGAAGATTGCAGCATAGTTGTAAGGAGGGAGTGAGGCTGGTATCCTAAGGAGTCAAGTTTTATCTGTTGCTGTAAGGAAAACAGGTAAGAAACACATGCATGCACACCCCCAAAAACACACACACACACACGTTTGATTACCTAATGAAGGGAGGGCCAGGAGAACACGACGTATAGTTACGATTTTTAACTTGTTTTTGATAATTTATTTCAATTTTTTATCGGACTTTGCACCACTTTTATAAGATATTTTACTTATATTTGCTGTTTTATATTTTTTAATTATAACTATTCCACCTGTTATAAAATCTGACAGATGCTATTTGTGGCCAGTTCTCCTTGATATAATTGCCTTGTTTACACATTGCCTATTTGCAAATGTTCCACTTGCTTTCTGTATTATATATTCTGTATTTTCCACCACTGTGTCATTTAAGGTAGTTTTATATAAATGTAACTGCATTTCAGTCGAATGGATTATTAAAAGCATGATTACAACTTTCATGATTTAAATTACTGTTGGCAGCGTACCTGATTGTAGCCAATGCCACAGTGCTGAACCTTTCCTGCGCTCAAATTTCACACCAAAATGGATAAATAATCAAATAGATACCTACTGTTATGCTGCAATTGAAAAGCATTAACAAGAAGGAAAGAAAGAAAGAATATTGTTCAATGATTATACTAATGTGCGTGGGTGGACATGCCTAGAGTGCTGGTTGAGAAAATAAAATCAAATTAAAACAATCCCAGACTGGAGTACTACTAATGAGGCAGCTGACAATTAGATTGGTGTTAAGCCAACACGAGTAGCAATTGTTATTATTCTTTTTAGTTTCTCTGTTACTCACATTCCGCCTCTGAACAACCAAACCCAGTGCGAGCAAAAACTCTTTTATGCAGCTGTGCCGGGACTCAATTGCTTATTAATCATTCAATCGAGTCCGGGCACAGTCTGCACTTGAACTGCTTGGGCAGGGATGGCAATTAACCCTCCCTTGCCGACTGAAAACAACTGTGCCCAAATACGTACATACATATTAAATAATACCACACACAAAATAAACAAAATGCACACAGAGGTGGGGTGTCCCCTGTCACACCCTCACATCTCATATTCAAGATCTGACACATGACACGATCAGCCTAATTTGCATCTCTAAATTGTGATGTCAAATCCAATCAGGAAGACAGGTCCTAATAAAGTGTCCAGGAAGTGAATTTGCACAAGTTCGAACACTTATAAATTAATTAATTTCATAGATATATTAAATTGCAGAAATATAAGGAAGACCAGAAATGTGTGTTATACAGTACGCAAGTGTGTGTGTGGCAGGATGAAAGCCCTGCCGGGGTAATGTGTGTGTGGGGGGGGGGGGGGGGAATATTGAGTTGGCAGGGAAGGGATTAAATTCTTCCCTGTCGAAACAGCCACAGGTGTATAAAAGGTGTGATCACGGGTGTTCATTTTAGAGTTAATATTGGTGTTAGAAGGTGAAGGTGAAGGTGAAGGTGAAGGTGAAGGTGTAGGTGTGTTGCTGTGCTGTGCTGTGCTGTGCTGTCCTGTATTGTCTGTGAGTTTTGTAAAGACCTTTTGTTTTGGCCCTTTTGCCGTTTGTTTTGTTGATGTGTTTTGCTTAGTGTGTGTTTCTTTGTTAATTAAACGTGAGCCTTTGCGCTTCAAACTGCAGCTGTCTTGTCTCCGAGTCTCTCTTCCTGTCGGTAACACCTGAGCCGTGACGCACACACAAAGTCACGGCATGTTATACAAATATTAATGTTATATTCTGTGGATTAGGGTAGGATTACTTCTGGAGCATGACTCTAGCATTTGAAGCCAAGCTAAAGAAAATCCTACCCCCTTTTCACATAATACATATTACACTAGATAAAACTATAAATATGCCTGCTAATAGGAGGCTGTGTGGTCCAGTGGTTAAAGAAATGGGCTTGTAACCACAAGGTCCCCGGTTCAAATCCCACCTCAGCCACTGACTCATCGTGTGACCCTGAGCAAGTCACTTAGTCTCCTTGTGCTCCGTCTTTCGGGTGAGACGTAGTTGTAAGTGACTCTGCAGTTGATGCATAGTTCACACACCCTAGTGTAAGTCGTCGTGGATAAAGGTGTCTGCTAAATAAACAAATAATAATAATGTGATCAGGAAAGACCAAGCAATCATAAAGTTGACCGGCTTATAGTTGTAAGAAAGTCTTTTTAAAGTAATCACTTAATAATGGACAACAAAGGTCATCTGTTCATTTTTAAAAAGGGAATTGAACACGAAACAGGTTACAAGCACAGAAAGACATGCCTGGCTAATTGTATTCTTAAATTGTTCATTTGGATTGCTAACATTATAGAATAGTTAACTTGGTGATGCAGAGGCAAGCAGGTATCGTAATGATGGAAACTTATTGTCAAAACCCTATCAATGTGTTTCCAATATTGTCTAGGAATCAGCCATTTTGCATCCAACGATGAGGGAGGAAAATCGTCTGGAGAAAGTTCACCACTCAAAAAGATTTGCAAACGTCATAGAAAGTTAAGGGGGCAGTAAAAATAATAATTGACTTATTCTTGAAAAACACATAGATAAGTTAGAATGAATGTCAAACTGATTCATAGAAACAGAATTAAATAACTCACCAGCCCAAATGAATCAAAAAGAAAAGAAAAATGATTTTAACTAATGTATGTGAACACATTTATCCTAGTCCCAGTTTTAGGAGTACTCACCAGCAATAGCCTGCTCTTTTCATCTGACAGTTGAACCACGACTACTAGGCAAGGCAAAGTAAAATAACTCCGAATTGACCTCAGTGCTATAGTCGGGTCAACCACAAGCAACATTCTTTGTGATATACTTGTGGTTAGTGTACTGGTGCCTTAACATGTCTGAATAGTTTTCCTGTGACATCAGAAGCTTGATAACAGGTCCTGTGTCTCCTTGGCATCTGTCTGACTTGTCTTTTCTTAGTACATGCTCTCACAAAGTCCTTGTTGACGAACGGGACCTGGGTTAGGCCAAAAAGCCAAGCCGGCTCCAGTCCCAACAGGTGCTGCATTTCGGAAAAGCAAGCCTGCACTCATGAATTTACTGCTGAATAATTCATTGCTATTTCTGTTCACGGGTATCAACAAAAACAAATGCTCCCAGCCTCTTTAATCCATTCATCATATGAAATTCCTTTCATCTTGGTTCACGTCTGCTGCCCATATTTGCCATTTTGATTATCAACAGGAAAGGTAACGTGTTATGCTGTAGATGTAATCTTTCTTCTCTGTGATGTGCTTTTGCTCTTTGAATTTACAGAGCTTTAACATTGATAAAGAGAAAGGGATTTGTCATTGACATGGAGGACATGGTACTGAACTACTTGGATCACACTGTTGCTCTATTCAGATATCAATCTGGATAGCTGATCTTCCACTTTGTTACTTTGTCTTCAATACATATTACATCTGTTGAACCTCTTAAGAATCATATCACATATATGTACAAATCTCACAGTCGGCTTTCTGCTGTATGCTGAAAGGGATTGAGAATATAAGGATATTCCAGAAAGACTTCAGCATCCACAGAGCTTTTGCTTGCAGCAGTTTGACTAGACTGAGGCTACCTCCCTTATCAGTTGCCATAATGACTTGTTGTAGACAGGCACACATTAGACTGTTTAACAAATGTGTCTGGAAACATTGGAGTAGATTCTCAAAGCCCCTAATTTAAACACCTGAGTGGTTTATTTCTGGCTTGGCAACTTCATTCTCTGCAGTTTCCCTTTATGAGAAAATTGTGACGATTAGAGTAAATAGCATTGTATTCTTATGAATTATTGGAATCCAATATATGTTGAAGTAGTAATTTTGCTAGCATTCTTGTAGGATTTCGTTTCGTATACTGTTTTCACAGCACGGCACACATCATGAAATGATGACATCTTTCTTGCGGCAAAAATAAAAGTGTGCAAAGGTTATATGTCATTGTGAAACCTAAGGAGGGAATTTTCAGTCCTGTGGAAATACAGTAAGGTCACAGAAATCAGGTCACATCATGGTTCAGTCAAGTCTATTTGCAGTTTTGTAATGATACATGTTAAAGGAACATGGCTAGATATTACTGTCTAAAAGTGTGGGACCAACAGAATTTGGGAATTGGAATTCTGGTATTGCTGCATTATACCAATGGTATATAAAACCCAAGCACAGGTTTACAGCAATTGGTACAGACCATACCCTGCTGAACAAAGTTTTCGTTCCAGGGTCACCTTTATGGATGCCACCAATGAACAAGTTTTGAGGCATTATCGGTTTGATAAGCAAACCATTTATGATCTTTGTGAAATACTTAAGACAGATTTGGAAGCTTCCACCAACAGAACACACCCAATTCTAGTTTTGACCAAGCTCGCTTTGGTCCACCATTTTTATGGCTATGGACTAGCCAGATGTCTAATGCTGCAAGGCAGGGAGTAGCCCAGTCTACAGTATGCAAGCTCATTAATGATGTAACTGAAGCCTTGATAAAAAGAAAAATATAGCTTTTATTAGATTCCCACTATGAGTGGGCTGAGCAACAGCAAATTAAATGTGATTTTTATCAAGATGCAGGAATGCCTCAGATAATTGGACTAATTGATTGTACATATGTAGCAATAAAACCTCCTGCACAGTCTGACTCTGTTTTTAGAAAAAGGAGAAAATTCCACTCCTTAAATGTCCAGTTCATCTGTGGTACTCATTGCCGTATCACAAATGTATTTGCTAATTTCCCCGGATCGTGTCATGATTATTTAATTTTACAACAGAGTGAAACTTGGAGAGTGTTTGAGAGTGGAGAAATCATGGATTGCTATTTACTTGGTAAGTGACATTATTAGCATATTGTTATACAGTAATCCGTCCATATCCGACTGTGGTGGGACCAGAGTAAGGGTGGATATGTAAAAAGTCATGAATCCTGTTTTAAATACCATTATACACAGCTGTAACAATTACTATATTCACACAATTATTGTTGTGAGATTCAGCTTTTATTAGAGAGCTCCCCTAAATCCCTTGTTTAGGAAGATACAGGGTGTTAATGCTTGTGACAGGGTAGCCGTCTGTCGTGTGGATGCGTGCATTTGCTGCTGAGTGATAGGCAGGAGATCGAGACGGAGGTTGAAGTTGATACGCCCCACAGGCAAACAGGATTTATTTACATATCAACACACTAAACAGCTCACGTGACGCTACCAGCACTGGCAGCACATGGAGCACATACAACACAGTGTACGAAAACTTTGGTAGGATCTAATATCTGAACTAATCTTTTCTGTTCAATAATAAACTAACGTTGTTGAAAAGGTTGATCATGGCATATAAACGGTTAGGATGGACACGTGATGGACTACTGTATTTAATTACTTATAATTATGTATCTGTAACTTAACAATTCTGCAACGTGTTGTATGTTATCTGTTGCAGGTGACAGGCTGTCCTTTAAAGAAGTAGCTTCTGACTCCAGTGACTGGTCCTACAACAAGAGTTGAGAAAAGATATAACAAGGCACATAGAAAAACACAAAGCAAAATAGTATGTACCTTTGGTATGCTTAAGAACCACTTTGGTTTCCTAAAAAAAAAGAGAACAGAAGCTAAAATGTTGCAAAATAACTCTGGTGTGTGATATGTTGCACAATAGAGCAATAATTAGAAATGTCCCAGAAATTTTGCAGAGGAACAGAAGACAAATACCAGCTTTGGAGGACCCAGATGTTCAGCCTAACAGAGATCCAGCCACCCATGCAAGCCACAGAAATCAGAGAATAATAGAAAATGTATTTTCATAAAAAGCACTTGTCATCAGATGTGCACAAATAAAACAAACACACACAAACAACCCAGATGCATTTTTGATTTACTGGTCACTTTTCTTTAAATTACAATAGATCAATTCTTTGCCAATTAACCAGCATTGGTGCCTTACAAAAAAAAGCATTTCTCAAATTAATTCAATTGAAATGCCCAACTTTTTCGTTCGCGTATAGCATTTGCGTATTTGGAAACATCAATCCCATATTTCATAGTTGCTATTGTACTTAAAAATATAACAGAATTGTTTTGCACGTCCATACATTATTATTCATTATGGGGTGGGGCAGGAGATTTTACTTTGAATTAGAAGACACTTATTCAGCTAAAGTGCCACTACTATCAATGGAAAATTGCAACGTAAAGAACATACAGAACTTTCAACGTAGGTTTCTAACCCTTACTATGAATATCAACTTTGGAAAATCAGACCACTTGAGTACAGTTTATGCTTCATTGATACATTGATAATATAGTGTACATATTAACCCAATGTAAAGTATGATTGATCCTACTAAGTATTATTCTTTGCTTTACCCCTCTACTTTAAACATACCAAAGGAGCATGTTTTAAGTTAGGAGCACATTTTACGAGAGGCACATTATACAAGGTGATATGTATCTCGTCCTAGTGGCTGCTGAGTTAATAATACTGACCATACCATACGACATCATACCGGTACTAGTATCATTTATATAGCGTCCTTCATGTGCAACCATCCCAGGGCACTTTACAAAAATAAACAGCAAGCCAAACTGCTCACTAGTAAAAGCTTAAATTTAAATTTAAAAATACTGACAGACTCAGACATAACATTTGGAAGTGAGTTCCAAAGTGAAGGATCTCAAAAACTAAAAGCCCTGGCACCATAGGGTTTTAATCGAGTTCTTAGAATTACAAGAGACCATCATTTGCTGATCTCAAAGTACAAGCTGGTTTATAGGTAATGAGTAACTCACGCAAATAGGCAGGGTTTAGAGCCATGAATAGCCTTGTAAGTGAGGAGCAGTGCTTTGAAATCAATAATATATTTATATAAAGTAAAATGTACCTGTCCTGACTGAATACTAGAACTACCTGGTCACCCTAGTTCTGCATATCAATCGTCTCCAATCTGAACCGTTGTAATCCGATGTACAATATAATCCAAATCAAACTCAGAATGAAATGCATGCTGATAGCAGCTGTAGAAATGCCAATATTCAAATTGTATGAGAATGTGACAAAGAGAGAGTGAACTCTTGTTTTAGATCTCCCTTCCGACCGGTGAGGGCACTGGGGAGGAGGAGCAGGCGGAGCCGCGGTGCGCAACATCACAGACCCAATCGGGAAGCACGGTGGCAATCATGCATTGGCTGACGGCGGTTGCCCTCGCTGACCAATGGGGACGGGACGGGGTGTACAAAAGGGGGCGTGGCCCAGGGTTCTGTTCCTTCTGGCAAGGTACAGTGTGTGTGAGACAGAGCGAGAGAGAGAGCGCATTTGACTGCAAGAAAGACAAGCAGGGAAATACACAGTTTTTTTTTGTACGCGTGGATATACCTGCTAACCCCTGCACTTTTTGTTTGTCCATAGAGCACTGACGGGACGCTCCGGGAATACGTGAGAGGAGTGCGGACCCGGAAGTGCCGGACTTTTCACCGTAGCTAGCTGCCCAGAATGTCAGAGAGTAGCCCCGCCCCTCTGGTCCCACTGCCTATTATCTCCACTCCCTTTGAACGCGTTGCAATGGACATAGTTGGGCCAGTGCCGCCTTCTGATTCCGGGTACACGCACATATTAGTGATGGTGGATTATGCAACGCGGTATCCGGAAGCAGTTCCGTTGCGGTCCACTAGTGCCACTGCAATTGCGAAGGAGTTAAATCAGATTATGGCTAGGGTAGGGATCCCAAAAGAAATATTGACTGATCATGGAACAAACTTCACGGAACAGCGTCGAAAACGCTACAGCAGGTGTACAAAATTCTAAAAATACGTCCCATTAGGATGTCCGTTTATCATCCCCAAACGGATGGGCTGGTGGAACGTTTTAACCAAACATTGAAGCAAATGTTGAAATGGTTTGTGAGTCAGGAGCAGAAACATTGGGCTACCCTTCTTCCTTACATACTCTTCGCAGTGAGAGAGGTGCCTCAGAGCTCAACAGGATTTTCCCCCTTCAAGCTATTATATGGCCGGCAGCCACGGGGCATCCTCGACCTGTTGAGAGAAGGTTGGAAAGAACACAAGGGCTCCTCTAAAAATGTAGTGAAATTATGAAATTAGACAGCCCGATCGCCGAAATAAAACAGAAATCTATCATGTCAATTTG
Source organism: Acipenser ruthenus (assembly GCF_902713425.1). Lineage (NCBI taxonomy): Eukaryota > Metazoa > Chordata > Actinopteri > Acipenseriformes > Acipenseridae > Acipenser > Acipenser ruthenus. The sequence continues at coordinate 16,228,020 of NC_081215.1, forward strand.
TTAAAGACCTGGAAGGCAAGGGAGGTCTTATTCATAGCCCCAGACGAGATGGAGGATGACTTAGGACCCTGTATAGAGACCCCTAGCCCCAGCCAGATTTCAATGGGGAAACAGTTACTTCTGGATCAGCAAGTAGAATTGCGTAAGTTGATTGGGAAATTTGGGGATGTGTTTTCTGACGTGCCCAGCAGGACTAACCTTACCAAATATGCTGTTATTACTCCGCCAGGTGTCACTGTTCGGGAGAGGCCCTACCGGATCCCAGAAAGCCAGCGGAGTGGCGTTCATTGAGCCTTCCAGAAGCGAGTGGTGCAGTCCTATTGTTATAGTGGCCAAGAAGGACGACACTAATCGCTTCTGTGTCGATTTTCGAAAGGTCAATGCTATCGCCAAGTTCAACGCCTACCCCATGCCTCGGATCGACGAACTCCTCGACCGACTGGGGACGGCCACGTTTATCTCAACTTTGGACCTGACGAAGAGATATTGGCAGATCCCTTTAACCCACGATTCATGTGAAAAAACGGCATTTTCAACTCTGGATGGTCTGTTCCATTTTAAAACCATGCCGTTTGGGCTACATGGTCGCCTGCCGCCTTTCAGAGACTGATGGATGAGGTGTTACATCCCCATCGTGAGTATGCAGCAACTTATATTGACGATGTGGTGATATATAGCTCCACCTGGAGAGAGCATGTAATTCGACTCACAGCCATCCTTCAGTCTCTAAGGGCTGCCCGGCTGACAGCCAACCTAAAAAAAATGTGTGTTTGCGAAATCTGAAACTCAGTACTTAGGATTTATCATGGGAAACGGACAGATGAAACCCGTAGCCACCAAAGTCCAGGCTTTGGTGGACGTGGCGGTCCCCAAAACTAAATCCCAGGTGAGGTCACTGTTAGAATTGGCCGGTTATTACCGCCGCTTTATCCCAGAGTATGACACCGTGGTCGTTCCTCTGGTGAACCTCACTAAGAAAAGTGTGCCAAATGTAGTCAAGTGGTCAGAAGAGTGTCAGGGAGCGTTTGAGACCATTAAGCGCAAACTGTGCCAGGCTCCTGCACTAATATTACCAGACTTTAGCAAGAGATTCCTCCTCCATACTGACGCGTCAGAGGTTGGTTTGGGGGCGGTCTTGTCCCAGAGAGTTAACGGGGTGGAGCACCCCATTCTTTACATCAGCAAAAAAATGCTTCCTAGGGAGCGCAATTACTCAGTTGTAGAGAAGGAGTGCTTGGCCATTAAATGGGCGACTCACTCCCTCAGATATTACTTACTGGGACATTCATTTGATCTAGTCACAGACCACACCCCACTCAGATGGTTAAGCACTATGAAGGATAGCAATGCCCGGATAACTCTGAGGCATTTGGCATTGCAGCCTTACATATATCGTATGGTACATCGTGCAGGGAAAGATCACCAAAATGCGGATTATTTTTCCTGGGAGGGGGGAGTAATGGGGTTGGTAGGTTTGGCCGAGTGTTCCTTCGGCTCCACTCTGAGCGGTGGGATATGTGACAAAGAGAGAGTGAACTCTTGTTTTAGATCTCCCTTCCGACCGGTGAGGGCACTGGGGAGGAGGAGCAGGCGGAGCCGCGGTGCGCAACGTCACAGACCCGGTCGGGAAGCCCGGTGGCAATCACGCATTGGCTGATGGCGGTTGCCCTCGCTGACCAATGGGGACGGGATGGGGCGTACAAAAGGGGGCGTGGCTCAGGGTTCTGTTCCTTCTGGCAAGGTACAGTGTGTGTGTGAAAGAGAGAGAGAGAGAGAGAGAGCGCATTTGACTGCAAGAAAGACGAGCAGGGAAATACTGTAGCACTGTTGCTACATATGTGGGTGTAATTTTCACTCACCTGTCTCTTTAAGTAAAGGCAGTAGCCTGGCCAGGCCAACCTATAAAAACTACATTTCCCAGTATCCATTTCTTTCTTTCTTTCACCCCATTGGTCCATTCAAAATTTCATCCACCAATCCTCTCACACAGTCAATCTTCACCTGTTTCTTATTTCTCTAATTGTGGGGGGTTGGGAGGGTGTTTTTTTTCCTGTAGCTAGCACCTTGGTGAGAGAGTCTGTCTACCTTTTGAAACCTAATCTTTATACTGTTAGCTAGATATTATTCTTTAGCCTTTGTTTTTCTTTTTGTCTGCTGCTTTAGTTTATTGTCTAGTTACCTTTTTTGCTTAATTAGGTGGGGTAGTTTCTTTTGTGTTTTTTGCTGGAATGTGTGGTTGTATGTTTTTGTGCATCTGTTCTGGACTGTTTGCAACCTCAGTTTTCATCAAACATCCATTTCATCGCTCTCAGTGTTTTTCATCTCCTGAAGACTTCTACATCATCGTTCACATTCCTCCCAAGTAATTAACTGGACTTCCATACCGGTTTGGTGAGCTCTTTCCGTTGACTGTGTCATCGTTGTTGTTTTTTTTCTTTTGTTACTTTTTGGGACTTCATTAATATTTTGTTGCTTTATATTTTGTGTTGCATTGTTTATTCATTCTGTATATTAATCATCCTCGGTGTCAGTAATTGTTAAATTGTTGTGGTTATATTCTTAAGCTCTGCTGTGTAGCTTCATTTATAATCTGTTTTCCTGGGTTTGTTTACACTATATTCTCTTCCTTGTCACTCTGTCCCTAATTGAGTTGTTTTCTTCTGTCATTGTTTAGTCTTATTCTTTTTGTCAAGCTTTGTGTTCTTTGGAATAAACCAGAGTTTGTGTAGTTAAATTGACGCATTGTGACGACCCTGTTTTACTGTCAGTCACCCTTACTGACTTATTTAGTTTTAATTATTTGGCCAGTAGTATCTCCTAAGGGAGGACAGTACAGTTGCCTATCAACTGTGTAGGGTGACCGTTACAATACACAGTTTTTTTTGTACGCGTGGATATACCTGCTAACCCCTGCACTTTTTGTTTGTCCATAGAGCACTGACGGGACGCTCCGGGAATACGTGAGAGGAGTGCGGACCCGGAAGTGCCGGACTTTTCACCGTAGTTCTCCTCGGGCTGAATTGGGGAAGAACGTGCGGTGGTTTTTTGTGTTAAATTATACTTGTTTTTGGTTTCTCCATTTTCTTTTGGGACTGCAACCTTTTTCTCCTTTGTTTAGTCGGGTTACACATTACACACACCACACACTCAGCAATCCTGTCACAGAGAAGTATGGTATTCTTGTTGTTATTTTTTTTTTAAAATTAAATCTAAGGATCAAAAACATAAATCAAGGACTACACAAGGTATTTTAGTATGGCACATAATGTGATTAAAATCACTAATCAGAACAGGGTCCAGCTCCAACGAGTTTGAATTTTCAAGAGTATAAAAGCCAGATGAATGCAACAGATAGCAATAAAAACAGACATTACAAAAAAAAACCTCCTAATTAATGAGCATACTTAGAAAATGATATTCAGGGAAAGATGACAGCAATCTGGATACCCTGTTCCATTGAAAGGTTTTGTTGACTCAGTCCTTCCACCAATCACTCTCAGGTAGGCGTCCACCTAGTCCTGGCTTGGGACCTGTCTTCCTTGTATGGAGTCCTCTGCTGTGTTTACTGTGTTAACCAAATTCGAAGAAAATACTATCTATAGCTTCCTGAACTTTCATTTTGGTAGTGGTTATCTAAAGTCAAAGCAGACAGTGGTAGCTGTACAAAACCTACAATTAAAGTGACCATGACAGGGTGAATGGGAGTGTTACTGTTGTAGTGTTTTAGTGCTTTAGTGCCCTGTCCATGCAGTTTTGTCTTGGTGCGGCTTTCATGCTCCCCTTCTAGATCTGTGTGCTTCAAAGCACCCTTAATTTCTGTATAAAACAGGCGTAAATAAAACATTGATCCCCATTAAAAAAAATGCCACATGCTTCATAATAGACTCATATTTCTTAGCTAAAATAGTTAGGGCAATATGCTTTACATATTTTCATTAACTATTGAAATGACGTCACGCACAGCTATATGTACTGGTGCATTACAGCTGTCATTTGTATATCAACGCATTGCCCCAACATAATTTCATATTTTCCAAGGTGTTCTTTACAAAGAAAGGCCAGGTATAATTAACTAACAGGTGGGGGAGGTCATTTTCATGTTGGATGCAGGTATGTAAAATGCATTGCCCCAAAACATTCTTTATTTTTTCTAAGATATATGTGCGCACACTGTATAAAAAATGTGAAATTACCTTGGGGCAATATGTTCTTCATATATGAATGACACCTTTAATGACACACTATTTATTATAAATAAGTAATTTGCATTGCTGCAAACCTTTATGTATTTTTTCCGAACATTGTCTATGCAGTATACAAATGATAAATTGTGGTGAGGCAAGACACTCTTTATTGATAAACAGCCTTAATTAAAAACTATATGTTGCCTAAAAAGAAACTTAAATTAATTATTGATCAATTCCAAACACATGCTTACTCTAAACGTTAGCTGCTTTTTCAAACAGATATGCTTCTTTAATATATGTGGGAAAAGGAATTTATACATGAAAAGGCAGTTTTCTTTGCTTTACTAAACCCTGACAAAAGTAAATTTGAGGTATACCAGACAGCAGTGATGTCAACAAGAGTTAACACAGCTAAATATATAGAATGTTTTTAAAGGCAAAATTTCAAATTTTTAAAGACGCAATTTCAAGTTTTAAAGATGCAATTTCAAGTTTTAAAGACGAAATTTCGAGTTTTTTTTTTTTTTTTTCTCGCATGGCCCTAGGGCAATAACGTAGATTTTTGCTTCTGATTTTAAAAATATACTTTAGATTACGTATATAAAAAGATTGCAATCTACATTTATTTCTGTCAGTTCTCCCCATATATATATATATATATGTTCTGAAAAAAAGGTTGATTCATTTTTTCTTTCCTCTCCCCAAAAACATTACTACTATATATTGATGTTTTATTTCCGATTTAGCTTTATATTCAATTTTTTTTTTTTTTTTTTTTTTTTACTGAATGATCTCCTCTCCCCTCACACCATACATTGTAATTGTAAATGATCTAGTTTTATTATTGCATTTTTAAATAAATGTATATGTACTGGGCAGTGGAGGTTATTTTTGAGGGGAAAATGCAAGAAGGCACCTTAGTGCAAAGTCTGTGGAGTCTGGCTGAGTGATTTTGTGGCAGATGACTGGCAGTGAATAGGAACCATGTGACACCTCCTCCAGTGAGGAGATCAACAGTGGTCAGGAAGAGCGGCCTATGGAAACTAAGCCTGAGCCCCTGCCTGGACCAAGTACAGTAGGTGGGCCTGGACTGGGTTGGGTGGGGTGGGGTGGGGTGAGGGAATAGATTTCAGCCATTCTACTACTGGACCCCCCCTAACATCATCCAGCCTTAAATACCTCCTTTTTATGGCACACCTGGTAGCACTGTGAAGCCAATTGGGCTTAAACCACTTTTTCCAGTTGTTTATCACTGATGAATTTTTTGAACATTTGGTAACCCAAAACAAATTGTATGCTCGGCAATCTCTGGTGCAGCATGGGAACATGCCAGCATTGTTAGCCAACATATAGTTTGCCTGGTGTATCTGAAAGGGAACATATGGTAATTTTGATGTAAAACAGCCGACTCCCAAAATCACAAAATTCCTGTAGCACAGAGTGTCACAAGGGCCTCAGCAGAGAAGGGGTTAACATAGGCAAGATCAGCCTAAGCGTATTTATATTATTAAGCAGCAGCATCTAAAGCCCTGCTACTTATTGCCAGCAAAACAAAAGGCAACTCGAGCCAAAGAGAAAGATCACTAGATAGCGCTGTCTCTTACTTATAAAAAGACACTTCAGCTGATCAAGCCTAGTTAAATGGAAACATGGCAGGCAGCTTCAAGTGAAGAGCAACTCCTGAATTCAGGTGACAGAACCACTCAGAATCACAATGTTGAGGGGACAGTGAAAAAAAAAAGAAAGCTATAGTGAAACCTCCTTAATCATATATATCAACACGTGTCCCAAACAGAAAATAGTGTGAGTCACTGTGGAAAATATCCTGATAATATTGGTTATTATCACACTACAGTTAATATAACTCACATTTATCAATCACACCACTGATTTCCAACCCACTTAATATCACTTTGGTAAATAAAAGCATAAGGAACAAATAGGTAAGCTGTTGTACAGTAAAGTTCCAAATCTAAAGTACAGTGGCACACTAAAGCAAACAGAGCACTGCAAGTTTACAGCGGTCTTGTGTTTTTAATTATTACAATGTGTTGTACATCATGGGCTCTATGTACTAATATTACTTACGTTTTCATAAATACTGCAAATTCGTAGCCTCCATTCCTTCGTAGAACTTTTGCGTGTGATGTACTAAACAGCTCTTTTTCGTGAACAACTACCATAATATCGCCCCAACTTTACGAACAGCATAAATTACTTCTCATTATACAGAAGAGATCTGAATTTGCATCTCATTATAAATAGATTCGCTGAAAGTCAAGATTTAGAACTTCCTTCTGGCAAAGATAAATGAGTGGCATAGTGAACAGAAAGAAAGAAAATATAATAGGATGGAGCTCTGGCTTCTGCAGACTCTGACCTTGATGAAACTATGGCACTGGCCAAAAAGAAAAGGAAAAGAAATTCCCACAAAGATGAAATTGACCTGTTAGTTAGTGAAATGAAAAAAAAAAAAATCAGGAAATATTATCTAACACTTCGCAGATCCAAAAAATATTAAGAAACGAAACATGGAAATAAATAACTAACAAAATAAATGCACTGGAACACTGTAAGCGACAGACACTTTACATAAAAAAAATGAAAAATACACAAAAAAAAATCATGATGTGGGGTCTATAATACAGCAAGATATTGAAGTTTAAGCCCCAAGTAGAGAACAGAAAGTTTAGGAAGCTAACAGTGTGGAGTAATGGTTAGGGCTCTGACCTCTTGACCGGAGGGTTGTGGGTTCATTCCCAGGTGGGGGACACTGCTGCACCCTTGAGCAAGGTAGTTTACCTAGATTGCTCCAATAAAAAAAAAACAACTGTATAAAAATACTTAATTTAATGTAAAAATAATGTGATATCTTGTAACAATTGTAAGTCGCCCTGGATAAGGGCGCCTGCTAAGAAATAAATAATAATTAAGCTTCTTTATTGATTATTTTATTATATGCTGTAACTGTCACAGTAACTAAATTGCCCATTAGTGTGTTTGGTTTTGATATTAGTAAGCACAACATTTCGCTTCAAGAAAGGAGGACACATCTATCAATGTATGCTAAATACCATAGCACTCAAGTTGCATTGAAAAGTATTAAGTATTCACAATTAGTTTCTCAATGAAATCTATGACTTCAATTAACTTGTACACTGAATGTTTATATCAGAGCACAAACTATACCTCATATACACTGCAGTCATAAAATACATTCTGTTTCATAATGTCATTTAGTGTCAATGATCTTTTGTCTCTGTTTGAATTGTACATGTTATATTTGCTTTTAAATAGGCGTGATCTTAATGTAGTTAAAATGTTACTAAAGCAACTAGCCAAGTCAGGTACTAAGTAATGAATTGTTAGATAATTGTTGCCATTGGGACTGCAAACCGTTTAAAAAACTGTTCAAATCAAAAAGTTCATGGAGTCTAAGTAAATATTTGCTAATCTTTTATTTTTTTTTACTGGGGAAAATAATACAGAAAGTCACGTTCCAAAGAGAAAATGTATCACTTTGTAGGCACAACAGTACATACAGAGGCAGGACAAATTATTAGAAACACCTGCCATAACACTGTCAATAGACTGTAGGTCACTATTGCCAGTCGGGCCATGACTGAATGATAACTAATTGATTTTCTTACCTCCATTTAGCTTTATTAACATTATTACTGGCCACGTTTTACTGTGCTGAGATTTGAATTTGAATGTTAATTCAGGATATGAAAATATTTCCTTTGACACTGCTGCATCCCTGGTACTTTTTCTGCAGGTCTGATTATGGTGAGACCATAGGAGTGAATTTGAACACATAAAGTAATTAGGTAGCAGGATACAGCAACGGCTTTTCATCTAGCGTGGTTTGAGGTATCTGCATATTACAAATTAAAGTATAAGTAAGAAGTAACACATGAGACAGTGTGCGGTTGTACTGAGATAATTGCAAGCCCCAACCACCTAAGAAGTGCCATTATGGAGTTATTATTTATTTAGTGTATTATTGTGCTTATAAGAAAATGGCTTGTTGTTGATTTAAAATGAAAGAGCTTGAGTTTCAAATTGTGTGCTAAGGCTGTGTTCCAAACTGTTTGCTTGTCCTGGCAGGTAAACATGCTTTAGAACAATTTTACACAGCACTTTGTTTACCCAAGCTATTTTATAAAACACAAGTAAACAAGCAAGTTTTCTACAGAATTAAATGGGGCCAGTTATATGACTGTTTGAGCTTTTAAGAGGTAAGAAGATGGGTTTTAAAACCTTGGTTAGCACAGATAGGCCCATAGTCACCAACACCACCCTGTGAAACATGAGTAATAAATAAGCGCCTGCCAATCAAACGCCTGCTATCGGCCCTATCGATCAAAGTATTTTACTCTTGCAACAGAGAGATGCTGCTTTCTAAACATTAAAAAATACATGTCTGCAATCTGCATAACAAACAAGTGATTCAAAGTATCAGACTTGTTTCTGTTCAAGAGTCAATAGCTTCACCTATTTTTTGGTGTTTTTGCTCCTATGCTGGTTTATGATGGTTACAATCTTTTTGAATGGTATTGCAGCTGCTCAAATGGGTGCTTTGACTTTGAGCTCAGGAGCTGCTCTTCAGTTCTGGTTACCTGCTGTATAGGCAACGTAGGCTAGAGCAGCCATCTTTATAGAACAACATCTAGTGATCTGCCACTTTGGATCAAGTTTCCTTTTGTTTTGCTGTCAATACACTGTATTAGATGGTGCTTGTAGTTATTAATGTAAAGAAACATTGGCTGATCTAGCAAACATTACATATGTCTACAGCAAGCAGCTAGACCTGAAGAGCAGCTCCTAACTCAGGCCAAAGTACTTTAACACAGACGTATCAATCCGTTTTAAAAAACAGTATTTGAGTAATTTCAATAAGAACTACTCAGAATAATTGTACATATCATACAAATGCAAGGGGACAGTAAACTAAAAAAAATACATTAATTTATTGGTCCAGCCTTGGCACCTTACTGCAACAAACGTTGATGTCTGTAGACTTTGCTTGTCAAGTTTAAATGGTTTATACTCAAGGTATTCTGGTGTACCTGTCACTTTGAACTGATGCAGCTGTCTCAGTCATCACATACATATACAAATGCCTCAAAACTGTCAGAAGATGGTGGTCGACTTTGTTTTGCATTGCCCGACAGGGGGCTGTTCACTGCAGATTACTTTTGATGGGTAGATGTATCACCACCTTAGTCAGGGGTCTACAAAATGGAATACAAACAATTTGTAGCCAGCGTACCTCACTTCAGGGAGATGACACACTGAATACAAATAAATAGTAACATAGGTTCTATGAGCAGCCACATATGTATCTACTAATCTTATTTCTGTAACTCTCTCCACTGCAAACAAAGTTCAAACAAAGACAGACAGACACAAAACCCCAGAATGACCATCCTGTATGTTAAAACTTGGCCTATTTATATTCAGGTTTATTAAACTACCAATAATTAAATGAGTTGGAAGCTGGGTGAAGAAATGATACACAACAATTATAAAGGGACATATACAACAAAATACAGCCATTTGAACTGATGTGTGTTGGAATCGCTTGTTATTCTGACAATTAGTTATTATTTTTCCCCACTTAGAACCATCACTTATGCATTTCCATCTGCAACTGGTGTTGTGTCAAAAGTGATTTCATAATATTTGTGTCCCTCAGCAGCAGAGAGATATTAATGCATCTGACATAACATGCTGAGCCATTACAGATAAGAGCAGCTGGCAGAGCCTTGTTTAAACTCGATTTTGAGGGGCATGTTTTCTTGGCCGTTTCAAAATGGATCGAGGTTGTTTCAAGCCTGGTGATTAGAAAATAAGTTTACCACATCAACACACCATATCATTGATGTGGTATACTTTCTAATCACCCTGTATCTTCCACAGTTTCGGGTACGGGTGTGTATCGCTGTTATATACATATTATTGAAATGTTTTTGCCTACGATTGTAAGTCGCCCTGGATAAGGGCGTCTGCTAAGAAACAAATAATAATAATAATAAAGTGTAAGTACTTCATCAGCAGAATAAATTGGTAGTTTTGACCAGTACCAATCCTGACAAGGTTTCCTTACAACCCCTGGTAACATCAAAAAAGAAATAAATACCCTCATCTCATTCTCTGTAGTAGGCGTCCATTTTTTACTCTGTAAGTGCGGCCGCTAAGCTGTGCTTATCTATGGATGGACCGGTCTCTCAAGCACATTTCTTAGGGACTGCTGCCATCTGCCAGCGAAAAACAAAACTGCAGACTATAGTAGCATATAATCTGCATATTGATTTAGTGTAGCACGTCGAAAACATGTGAGAAACTTTGCAGATGCACAGAGAACCCCTTGCACGCTATTCTCACGGGAGTGACACATTTGGACTCGCTTGCGCTCCATGTGGAAATCGCGGGATAAGCACCTGGGTGGTTTTAACATCAATAAGATTTGAGAAATAGCAATGTCTGGCTGTTCTCAGAGCTTCGTTGTATACTAAAGCATCAAAAGAAACGTATCACTTATATTTGAGCCAAAAGAAACTTATAACTTATATTTGGATAAAATTCACTAGATGTGATCGAAAAATGACAAACTCTGTTTTAGAGCAGGTGCAGTGACTTCTTATTGTGCTGATTAACAATTGACATCATGAAGATGCTGCAAAATGATTGGGCAGGTGTTGTGACTCTTGGTCACCCAGTTCGTGGCCTATCGTTGACAGAGTGTGTCTGGTTATACCATCTCGCCAGGTTTGAAATTGCTGGCTGTGAGCATCCAACATGCCGATTCCACGAAGGCGCTGCACTCTTGACAGACGTGGCATATTGTTTTTTTTTGCTGTGATTTTCTTTATTGCTTTTATTAAAGCTTGCAATTCAACAGCTGAAATCACTCCATATCCATGGTCCAATCAATGGTCTCACTAATTAGGTGATTAAGTGCATATGCTTCAGTTATAGTCACTCAAGCGTGTCATGGACAAGGATGAATGATCGAGTGATTGAAAAGAAACCAAAAACATTTTGTCAATGTCCATCATTTATATACCTTATTTTTTTCGAAAAGAAATGTGTTATAATAGTGATAAGTTTCTTTTGATGCTCGGTATACTTTAATAGATGTTGTTTCCAAACATCGTAGTGAATGTGCAATTTAGTAGCCCTCCATCTACATTCTAATTTGAGACATTCCCTATTCATTTTGTATAAGGCACTGTTAACCCATGGTGCAGTTTGCTTAGAAGAGACTGTTCAAGTTTTAACAGGTGCCACAATATCAAAAGAACTCACCAGTAGACAGAGAGTGGGTAGTGGTGAGTGGTGATAGCCTTACTATTTTGGAGAAACTTGTTGTGGTTGAAGAATTTATCCTGCGAGCTTTAATAGTACATGACACACTCTTATTAGGTAAAGGCAATGTAGCTAAAAAAAATGCAAAGATTATCACAAACAGTAAGATCTACTGTTGATATATTATGAGTAGGGATCTACCTAAATCGCGATTTCGCGGAAATCGTGAAATTGAGGGGTCACCGCGAAATTCACCTCTTAGGGGCCAATGCATACAAACAAGTACGGAGAGGAAAAAAAGAAAAGAAACCTCGATTAAATGAACTACTGCACAACACAATCGACGCAAACTACGTATCTTCCTTCTGTAGATAGCCCTTCCCGTGTGCATTGCACTTAAGCAAAAAACAAACAAACAAAAAACGTCCACAAGTAACATTTATAAAATAAATTCTCCAAAGCAGTTAATGTTCTTGTTTACTATTCAAATGACAAAGTTTTAATCAGCCTATCAGTGCGTCTGTACTGCTTTCATGTGACCTGTACTGTGCAGGAGGGGGTGGGACAATGTTGGTGCTGCATTGTTTTGATTTAGGTTGCTAAAATCTAGTTTTCAGCATTGGAGGTAAAATAGTAGAAATGGACGACAAAAAAAGCAAAGTATATTTCGGCTGATGATCGTTTCAAGATATTTCCCAAAGAAACTGTACATGCAGACTGAGGTCATTGTTTTCCATATCTTAATGTGTATTTCGAGAAAATACGATCGATCGCTATTTAGCTTCAGAATCACATATTAAACAAACGGCTACTACAGAGGATGCTAAACAAAACGTAAAATAAACAGCTTTCAGAAACCAAACTGGAAAGTCAGACAAGAAGTATTCCTGTCTGCAAGTTAAATCCGTACTAAAACGATCCAGCACAGCCACCTCGCTTCAACCTGCTGCTTACAGTTGGAATTTTAGACCCGAATAGCCACGTTTTCTTTGTTTTGACTCGGTACTAATAAAATAAATTATTGGATGAGACAAATAACATGACAACGAACGTGCTGCATACATTGCCTTTATTAAAGTATGCCAGATGCCCTTGTGTAACCGAGTTTTTGGGCTGTTTCTAATCGATTTTCACATCTGTATAACTTGGCAAAGCTTTGTCTTAACTTCCAACCAAATCAGTGGATGCAGAACGTGCAGTCTCAGTCAATGTATGGGCAAGTCAACTGCTGGGGGATGCTGCATGCTTGCCTTTATTAACAAATGACAGCACTCTGTTTTAGTAAGGAAGCAAGTACCACTATTTTTAGGTTTTATAGTGTTCTGAAATACTGTCTAATTAGGTTTATTTAATGTTTAAACAGGTCCGCGAAATATCCCCGAAATCCTAATTTTATTCCGCAACATACCCGTGAAAAATACATAAATTTACCGCGATTTAAGTAGTCCCCTAATTATGAACAGCAAAGTCCAGAGAAATGACTAAATCTAACGTGAGACCACGATTGTGAGTCGGTCCTGTAACATGCTGAATGTAATCAAGAGAAAATAAAAGCGTTAAAATGCCAGTCTTTGGATCAGATCTCTAATATAATTTATACCAGCATGCACAAAAACCAACAAATATTATACATTTCTGCAAATAGAACATAGAATGTTGTACTGCACCATAGGGTGATGGGATTGTATAAACATGAATAATTATTAATTATTATTATTAATTAGTGTGGCAAAGTGGTAAAGACGTGCAGGTGAGTGCAGTGCAGAGTAATCACACGGACAACGTTTGTACAGGTGCAAGGGTGTTTATTTAATTTAATAAATGTCCAGAGCCTTAAGGCAAACCTGCAAATAATAACAGTGTTGGAAGTGATACAGCGGCGTGTATCACTTCGGTTTGTAATCCCACGGGTTTGACCCGTAACCCAAAGTCCCATTCCGTCACCCACACAAAACACAAAACACAGACATAATTAGACAGTGCGTGATTCTAGTGCTAGTGGTGAAAACAAAGACAGTTCCGGTAGTGGAAAAGGTGAATGGTGAAGTCCGGGTTTTTCGCTGGCCTGCGGCTGCAGCTCCGGATCGTGCTCAGTAATCTTCAGTGACTAATAACACACAGTGTTAATACACAGACACGAAAACACTCACGGTTTATTCACAGTACGGGCTCCTTCTCGGTTATTTAACTTAACCATATGCAAAGGAACAGATCACTCAAGCCATGCCCCCTATTTATACCCTCGCCCATGACCCCGAGGTTAACGAGCGCATCCGCTCCTCCAGTCCTCGGATGCCACGCCACTTACCGCCCGGGTCACTGAGCTTGGGTGCCGTGGCTCCGCCCCCTTCCGAAATGACCGACTTCCATCTACCCTACGGAATAAATTTTCGTGCCATTTAATTAAGGGTACTCTGTTCCTCTTGCACCGTGCCCTCACAGGTCGAGAGGGAGATCTAACACCAAGAATCATTCGATCTCTGTCACATTAGTCATTTAGCAGATGCTTTAATCCAAAGTGATTTACAGAGACTAGGGGGTGAACTATGCATCAACAACTGCTACTGCAGAGTCCCTTACAATAAGACATTGGTTTTACGTCTCATCCAAAAGACGGAGGTCAAGGAGGTTAAGTGATTTGCTCAGGATCACACACAGCGAGTCAGTGGCTGAGCTGGGATTTGAACTGGGGATCTTCTAGTAGCAAGCCCTTTTCTTTAACCACTGGACCACCAAACCTCCAAAGTAGAATTCAAGTATGCTGAAACATATCCAAGCTCCCCAGTTCAAAACTTAATTGACTAGTTAATGTCTTGCATTTTTTTTGTTTGTTACACAACTTGTTTTCCAATTAATTTAGATTAATTGTATGTACAAACATCAACTTTGGGACTTGGCCAGTGCTGTATAGTATTGTAAATATTAGAAGGCAATATTGCTTTTCTTTCTAGTATCATTCAGTCATTCACACAGAGTTAAGTTATCCTAAGTTTGAAATTGGTTGCAGCTAACAAAATAATTCCATACATTTTACATGTTGTGAAATTCAATTAAATTTCCCACCCTCAACTTCAGAAAAAAAAATCAAATAAAGATGCATTTACAAAGATGTATGGAGGCGGTTTGCGGATGACTGCTGTCACACAGAGGATTACAGTTATGTGCTGCTGTGACACATATATACACATATTTTTTTCTCCCTTTTTGTGAACTGTGGTATTGCTTGGTGAGTAGAAAAATACAGGGGTCTGATTAGAACTGAGACTAATAACGGAAACGCTGCTGCTGTGGTAAACAGAAAGGCCTACCTGGAGCTGAGCTGATTGGGTCCTGAGTGGGGGGGGGGCATGCCCAGGGAGCCTACACCTGCTTAACGCAGCAGCGCCAGTTCGAGGCTCCCGCACCACAGCCATAGCTACACAGGCGGACGCTGAGCGAAAGCTTGCTTTGTTTACATCGAGCAGAACGCCTGCTCCGTAGGATAACTACTAGGGAACCCTTCAAATGGCAGTCAGTCACGTTGCTGTTTGTGTACTCAGGCAGTCACATCTTTTGTAAGCAATTTTAATACACATATCACTATACTGTACTCGAATTTAAGACGCAGGCCATTTTCTTTGAAGAAAACATTTATTAAAACTTTTATTAAAATTCCAAGGAATACAGTATATAGTTTAGAAATGTGCAGTTTTGAAAGAAATACATGTTATAGTAAGCATGTATTTTTATTTTAAAACATGATATCTGGTACTACACTAGGTTAAAAAATACTCCTTCAATAACCAAGCTGCTGCTTCCCTATTGACTGCCATTCTTTTAGCTAGTAACATGACATGTCCCAAAAGAAACTGCTTATTTTAGGAGTGAGACTTAAAAAATGAAGGTCAAAAGTTCCTAAAATGAGTGTGACATGGCACGTTTGAAGCCTAGATCTCTTTATCCCCCCCCCAAAAAAAAATTCAACATGCTTCCTCGGGAAATTACAGAAATGTTCCCAGCATGTACAGCTTTTCAATGTCAGGGTCACTCAATACATTCCCCAATGGAGTTTGGAATACTTTCCAAGTCAAATCTGAAACATATTTCCCAAAATATATAAGCAATTCATTTTTTGCAGTGGGAGGAGCATTAGTAATTCTTATAAGTGGCCCCTCTCACATAATGTACTGGGGGGGGGGTTGTAGCAGGATGGTGTTGTAATTGGTTGGTTTCTTGCAGTTCTACCTTTGAGTTCTAACAGGGTGTTTTGAAGTTATGAATAAAATAAAAGGATACAAATTCTAAGATCCATGAACTGCAACAACTGGAAAAAAAATGATGTTATTGTTTGTAAAATGTTATTTAAATATGTAATTATGTAACTAAAAAACAACAAAAAAATGAATAAAAAAGACAAGCAAATTAGGCGACATTCCAAGGCGGTGAATATGCAGCAGATCGAGAAATCATATGAGCTGAAGATGATCAAAACAGTGGACAATAAAAGCAATCGCTATTTGTTATGAGGTGTAACGGGAAGAATAACATTTTAAAATAGGAAGTGATGCCAAAGCAGATGTTGTGTGTACTGTAAAAAAAAGCTGGGGATTGGGTGATTTTCAAATCAATTGAACCCTCTAGGTTAGCATCTGGATAGAGTTGTGTTCACTCCTGAAAAAGAAGCAGGGTTTCAAGAACACTATTGATGAGACCTGGTAATTGTGCAGCACAATGATCGTACAACGTAACTAGCAATGGAGCATTTATGGCATGTTTATTGATTTTCTTTGGACTACATGGCAATGAACCAACATTTCACAACAAGAAAAGCTGCCTTTCCCTCAATTGTCCTCAACTAAACAATTGAGTAACAATCAATGGCAATGCCTTTCTAGTAATTCAAGAGCTAGTCACTCTAACTGAATTACCTACAGGTGTTGAATTCCAGAGGAATGCCCATGATAACAATCTCACAATGCACTGAAGAGATGTTGTGCACATTGGGAGATGAATGCATTGCTTTGGAAACAAGCAAAGTAAAAATCAGGAAGTGAAATCAAAATTATTTTACATCAAATGGATAAAAGAAAGGTAAGACACATAATCGTGGATAAAACATGAGCGATTTCAATTGGTTTGATCACGACAGGTTCTATATTAAATCACACTGTGAGGTTGGTATTGATGGGTACAACAGTATAATTGCTCCATTCCATTTTAAGTTGCACCTAACAACTTAAACATGTTTAGGGAATTATTCAGAATGTCAGAGTATCTGCACAACCCTTTGAATATTAATTATTATTATTAATTTCTTAGCTGACACCCTTATCCAGGGTAACAATTATTTTTCCATACAATTACCCATTTATATAGTTGGGTTTTTACTGGAGCAATCTAGGTAAAGTACCTTGCTCAAGGGTATAGCAGCAATGTCCCCCACCTGGGATCGAACCCACAACCCTCCGACTCAGAGCCCTAACCACTACTCCACACTGCTGCTTAGAATATGGATGGTGATTAGGCTATTTATTTTTTGTTCAAACTTCACAACTTCAAAACTATCTTGAAAATAACACAAGCGAACTTGACAAATCAATACAAAAAGATCACAACTTGAAAAATAAATCAACAGATAGGCAACAGAAACAAACTTGTGAGAACTTTGAAGCGAGATGTAAGAATTAAAACAAGAATTTAACTTTTAAACCCCACATTATTCTAGATTCCATTCATAGCAATCTTTCCATAGATAAGACATTTACAACTATGTTAAAGTCAGTGCTACTGTTACCTCACCCAGCAAGGTATATAGCGACTTCTCCAACTGTAACAATTACCACTTACATAATTTGTTTTATGTTTAGACGGTTTTATGTTTAGACGGGTAGTTTGTACATGTCTCACCCTCAGCCTCTGTGAAGAGTTGTTACAAAGGCGTCTGCAAGCTGCAACAGACTTTAAATAGCCTGATGCCATTATTGATAGCTGGTTACAGGATGTAAAGTAGCTGACCTTGGCGACGACCTGCTGACAGAAAGAACAAACATCCAGAGCAAGTTGTCTTTTTCTCAGTTCACAGATAGTGGTCAGGGAGTGAGGTGTAAAGTTTACTGAGGTTGGTTGTTTTTTGCCCATTCCTGTGAAATGAAGAAAAATATTTTGTTGAAGGACAAATCTAGGGAAACACTTATTCACTTGTGATGAAACTTGGTTTGGTCATTGTTTTTTTTTTTTTAAGTATTACAGGTATATGGCAGCATCCATCTGTCTGTATGTCAAATATTTTTTCATGTGTGAATTTCTGCATGGAGATCGACTTTTCGTGTCAGCAGTGGGATCAGTACTACCCAGATGGACTCTGCTGTGCTTCCTCACTGAGCAAGAACAATGCCGGGAGGAACGGGAACACCACAAACAGCAACAGAGGGCCCAATTCTTCAATCAACTGGTGGATGCACTCGCTGCACCCACACACACCGCCACAGCAGTTTGTCAAGTCCTCAGTATGCAGACAACTTTAACTATAAGTCATGAGGATGACCCTGAGGCATTCCTGGTTACTTTGGAGACGGTGGCATTATGCCAATTGTTTATTTTTTTTTTATATTTGTGAAGCACCTTGAGATGTGTACATGAAAGATGCTATATAAAATAAAGATTATTATTATTATTATTATTATTATTATTATTATTACTACAGCAGGGTGGCCACAGGACTGTTGGGCAGTTAACCCCTTGGAAGGCCCAAGCTGCTTATGAAGCACAGTCTGGAAGAGGCCAAGGACTATCAGCATGTAAGAGATTCTACAGAGATTCTCACAATTGGGAAAAATGCTACCTTACCTTCTTTTTGTGGTTCGAGAAGTGCCTCGGCATCTACAAGTTTTTCTCCCTTATTATTATATGCGCGACAGCCCCAAGGCATTCTTGATCTTATAAAGAAGGCTGGGAAGAGCAACCTCTAAATTAAAAAAAATATAGTAAAATACTGAGAGATCGCATAGAATTAATTCAGTCAATTGGCTAAAGAGAATCTCGAAGCGGCTCAGCCTGGAGACCAAGTGCTGGTGCTGCTTCCTCATCTGACAGTAAACTGTGTGATAAATGGCAGGGACCATTTGAGGTAATTAAACTAATTGGCAGGGTCAATTATGAGATCCTACAGGCTGGACCTAACCAAATGTATTAATCTCAAGCCATAAGTAGAACAGGAAGTCCTTTTTATTACTTCAGAAAATGCTGAAGTAGACCTCGTCCCACATATGTACTGTAACAAACTGGAGGGGTACCCTGCGGGATACTCCTCTCCACGGCTTCCACCGACGAGCACAGACACGTAGAGATTGCAGGCAAGTAACTTTTATTTACAATATTCAAACACAAGAGACTCTTTAAATCACTGAATGCCCTGTACGGGACACTAACTGTCTCACTTCTTCGCCCCTCTCTATCTAGTATAGAATACCAAGTCCCTACAGGTCGGAGCCTGTAGAAGTCCGCTCCCGAGGAAGGGTCCGTGTAGACTCTCCCTGTGGTATGAGCTTGGTAATCCACGTAGTCCACCCGCTACCTCTGCTGGGGTAATCCTGCAACACGGGTAAGTATCCACGGACTCCTTGCTCGCTGCAGGCTCTCTGGCCCAGAGGTAAGAACCGTACCGACTCCCTCTACTGGAGTCTCGCTGCAGCACAGGCAAGGACAGCGCCGACTCCCTCTGCTGGAGCCTCGCTGCAACACAGGAACAGGTAAGGACAGCGCCGACTCCCTCTGCTGGAATCTCGCTGTAACACAGGTAACAGGTAAGTACAGCACCGACTCCCTCCGCTGGAATCTCGCTGTAACACAGGTAACAGGTAAGTACAGCGCCGACTCCCTCTGCTGGAATCTCGCTGTAACACAGGTAACAGGTAAGTACAGCGCCGACTCCCTCTGCTGGAGTCACGCTGCCACACAGGTCACAAGTACCGGGAAGACTCTTGGTTGGAGTATGTAATGGGGCCCTGAATAAGAGCTCCTGGTTGAACACTCCTGTGCCCCGCCTCCCAAGCAAGACGTGCCCAACGGCGTTGATGACTGTATCCAGACTGTGGGGACGAACCCCGGCAGCCAGTGTCCTGGGTGGTTCCAGAGCACCCCTGTGTACAACGTGCTTATTTTCCTGTTACCATAAAACGTGTCCTGCAAACCAAACTGTTGTTTTCGTCCGCTTTCTTTTCCCTTTTATTTCTACCCGCTGCTCCTGCAGCGCGTACTCATACAGTCTCTTTTCAAGTCCCGGATACCTCACACAGACACACAGTCGGCCGCCGTGACGGTCCTCAACCTTCACGGAAGCTGCGGAACTGTTTTACTTAATACTGACGAGCGGCGTCCACACAAACGTTTAAATAAAACAAATTATACTAGCAAAACAAAAGGCTACCTCACCAAGAGGGAAACCGCTCACAATTTACACAAAACAAAACTCTTGTTCACAAAACAAAACCCGCTCGCTTTACCTTGCGAAGTTTTAACAATATTCTCTGCTCTCTGGGTATTTCCTGCAGGACAATCCGGCGGTGCTCCCCACGATCACCCCCGTCCTGTCCTACCCTACTTCCTTATATACCCCAGGAACCCCGCCCTACCAATTAGTAGTAACGCCGCCATTCCTTAAAGGCGACGTTACTTCTTTCTTACATATCCTCTTCCCCAGCTCCAACCTATCGGTTAGAGCGGCCCAACTAACTCCGTGTTTTCTCGACAGCCCATCCGCGTTTGCATTTTGAATCCCCCGTCTATGTTCAATCCTGAACTTATATGGCTGCAAAGCTAAAAACCAGCGGGTTACCCTAGCATTTTTCTCCTTATTCTCTTTCATGAATTTTAGGGGTGCATGATCTGTCACTAGGGTAAATTCTCTGCCTAACAGATAATATTTCAACGCCTCAATTGCCCACTTCACTGCCAAGCATTCTTTTTCAACCACGGCATATCTTCTTTCTCGTGGTAGAAGTTTTCGGCTTAAGTACCCTATGGGGTGTTCCTCCCCCTTAACTATCTGCGACAACACTGCCCCTAAACCTACTTCCGATGCATCTGTCTGTAATATGAAAGGCCGGGAAAAATCGGGTACCTTCAACACCGGGCTGTCACACAGTATCTGTTTAATAGCTTTAAACGCTTTATCAGCCTCGGGGCTCCACTTAACACGGACCGGGGCCGTTTTTTTTTATTAAATCTGTAAGGGGTGTGGCAATGGAGGAAAACTCTGGCACAAACCGTCTATAATATCCTGCTAACCCTAAGAAGGCTCGTACTTGTTTCTTATCTCTTGGTATCGGCCAATTTGTAATTGCCTCTACCTTGCTCGTTTGTGGTTTGACTTTACCGCCCCTACGACAAACCCCAAGTATTGCGCTTCCTGTAAGCCCACAAAACATTTCTCCGGGTTTGCAGTTAATGCTGCTTCCCGTAAAGACTGTAATACGGCGTTCACTTTTTCAAGATGCGTCTCCCACGAATCGGTAAATATCACAATGTCATCGATGTAAGCCGAAGCATACTGTGCATGAGGTCTTAATATGATGTCCATAAGCCGTTGGAAGGTGGCGGGTGCGCCATGCAATCCAAATGGCATTACCTTATATTGGAACAGTCCTAGGGGTGTGGCAAATGCAGTTTTTTCCCTAGACTTAGGGCTGAGGGGAATTTGCCAATACCCCTTTGTGAGGTCTAAAGTAGTTAAGTACTTCGCCGAACCTAATCTTTCAATCAACTCATCGACTCTAGGCATAGGATATGAATCAAATTTCGATACCTGGTTGAGCTGACGAAAGTCATTACAAAACCGCCAAGTTCCGTTGGGTTTGGCCACCATCACAATTGGACTGTTCCACGGACTCGAGGACTCCTCGATGACGTCCAGTCTTTTCATCGCTTCGACCTCGCGAACGACTTCGTTCCGTTGGGCCTCCGGGATCCTATAGGACCTAACCCGGACACACACCCCCGGGGGTGTGTGGACCTCATGTTGGATAACCGTTGTTCTTCCTGGCATGGAAGAAAACACATCGTGGTTAGCTTTCACACATCGCTGTACCTCCTGGACTTGTTGGGGCGTAAGGGAGGGACCTATATTAACTGATCTCCCTTCCAGTCCCTTCCCGTCTTTTCCCAAGGCTACCAATGCGACCAACTCCTCCCGGTCTACCCACGGTTTAAGAAGGTTAATGTGGTACACTTGTTCTTTCTTTCGTTTATCCGTCTGCCTTACTTTATAATTAACTTCTCCCACTGGAGCTATTATTTCATACGGGCCTTGCCACTTAGTGAACAGTTTACTCTCTGGGGTTGGTACTAATACCATAACCCGGTCTCCGGGTGAAAATTTCCGGCGTACTGCCGACCTGTTATACTGACCTGCTTGTCGGGCCTGTGCTTCCTCCATATGGGCCTTTACTATGGGTGTTATTTTTGCAATTCGGTCTCGAACCTGTAGGATATAATCTACCACATTACGTCCTGACGAAGTTTGAGCTTCCCACGTTTCCTTAGCTATATCCAGAATGCCCCTGGGCTGTCTCCCATATAATAATTCAAACGGAGAGAATCCGGTTGAGGACTGTGGTACCTCCCGAACAGCAAACATCAAATAGGGCAATAGGAGGTCCCAGTCCCTCCCGTCTTTGGAGGCCACTTTCCTTAGCATCGACTTCAGGGTCTTATTAAACCTCTCCACAAGTCCATCCGTTTGAGGATGGTACACTGACGTTCTAATAGGGTTAACCTTAAGGGTAGTACAGAAATCTCTCATCAACTGGCTCATAAAAGGAGTACCCTGGTCTGTCAACACCTCCTTCGGGATACCTACTCGAGAGAACAAGTGTATTAATTCCTTAGAAATAGTTTTAGATGCCGTGTTTCGTAAAGGGATGGCTTCTGGATATCTGGTAGCATAGTCTAATATGACTAGGATATATTCATGACCCCTAGCCGACTTATTCAAGGGCCCCACCAAATCCATCGCTATTCTTTCAAACGGGACTTCAATAATCGGGAGGGGTTGTAACGGTGCTCGGAAACCTGGATTTGGACTCGCTAACTGACATTCTGGGCATGACCTACAGTATCGATCCACTGCCTTTCTAATGCCTAACCAATAGAACCTTCTCAATATTCGTTGCAGGGTTTTTTCAGATCCTAAATGTCCCCCAAACAGATGTGAATGGGCCAAATATAACACCTGAGATTGGAAAGCCTGCGGAACCAACAACTGTTCTACTGGTTCTTGATTAAGCTGAGTACAGCGATACAGTAGATCGTTTTTTATTATAAAATGCTCAAGCGGGTTAACCACAGTATTTTCAACCCTGCTGCCATTTATCGACACCACCTTCTTCCTAACATTTACTAGCGTGGGGTCTTGTTCCTGTTCCCTCGCAAAACTCTCACTGGGAAGTTGAAGACACTCCTCCCAAGAACCTTCCCTTGGGTTGTCTATAACCACTTCCCCCGACTCTGCAAGTATTTCTGCCTCAGTGCATTGAGTAGATACCCCCTTGCTGTTGCGTTTTGTCAAGACCCCAACTAAACTCTGTATCTTAGTGTCACGTTCCTGTCTCCGCTGTCGGCGGGACTTCCTTTCTTTTACACAATGACTCTCAATAAATAGGTCCGGGTCTGTAAATGGGAAAATAGCCTGGGGGCTCTCTGAAGGCTTACTTTCCTCCTCCATAGTTATTCTAGGCTTGGCCAATTGCCTATTAAATTTCACCAAGGTGTCAAACCCCGGAATATTTCTACCAAGAATTACTTGGTGGGGGAGATGGGGGACTACTCCAACCCGTAAGTCTACGATCTGAGACCCAACTTCAATAGTAACTACGGCTGTTGGATAGTGCTTAACATCCCCATGAATACAAGTAATCCCTGTTTTGAATTCCTGATCTAATGCGCGATCTAATAATAAATCGGGCGTAATTAACGTAATTGCACTTCCCGAATCAGCGAGAGCCTCCGCCCTTTTCCCATTGACCGACACCAAAACCAAATAAGGGTATGCCCCGACAGGGTGACGTGGAACAATAATGTTTCCACAGAATGAGCTCTCTGCAATACTGGGTTTAATCACATTACACTCCATCCTTTCCTCATTCCTGCAGTATTTGGCAATATGGCCCAACTGATTGCATTTAAAACACCTATAGTTTCCATAACCCGGGGCCTCAGCCCTTACCCCCTTGTCTGTCCCCAGTCCCTTCACGGCCTCTGACCGCTCTTCACCCCTTTCCGGCATCGCCGGTCGCTTACCCGAACCCAAGTCCGATCGAGTCTTCCACGTGGGTGGTCTCGAGGTCCTCACCGCCGGGTTCTGGGGCTGACGAGAGAGTTCTTCTGCGGCTAACTGCCGCTCCACGAGGTCCACAAACTCATTAATGGACCGAGGGTCTCCTTGGCCGACCCACTTCCTTAATGGGGCCGGTAATGACCGTAGATACCGGTCCATAACGAGGATCTCAATGACCTTTTCCGCAGTATTGATCTCTGGCTTGAGCCACCTAGTGGCTAAGTGAATCAGGTCATACATCTGTGACCTGGGTGGAATTCCCGGCACATAGCCCCAGGCATGATATTTCTGGGCCCGCACAGCTGAGGTCACCCCTTCCCGAGCAAGGATCTCCGCTTTCAGATGTGGGTAACTCTCAGCTTCCTGCGGGGCCAGATCATGGTAGGCCTTTTGGGCCTCTCCAACTAAAAATGGGGCCAAGATTCCCGCCCATTTTTCTGATGGCCACCCCTCCCGGGTGGCGGTGCGTTCAAACGCCAGTAAAAATGCCTCCACATCATCCTCCCGCGTCATCTTCTGCAAGACGTGGGAGGGTCGAATTGAAGTCACCGGTGGTAGGGTTGCCGACTGTTCCATACGCCCTTTTAACACGGCTATCTCTTGCCGGGTTACCTCCAACTGTTGGGCGTGCAGCCGGTTGGTTTCCTGCTGTACTTGAATAGCAGACTGGTGGAGCTCCTGCATTTTCGTGTTAGTGTCGTATTGTACGGCTGTTGCATGTAACAGCGCACGAAGTAGTGCGTCGGTGTTCTCCATCTTGTTACGTTTCTCGTGGGTCCGACTGAAGTGTGTTTTCGGTCGTTAGGATCCCACCGCTGCCACCATATGTAACAAACTGGAGGGGTACCCTGCGGGATACTCCTCTCCACGGCTTCCACCGACGAGCACAGACACGTAGAGATTGCAGGCAAGTAACTTTTATTTACAATATTCAAACACAAGAGACTCTTTAAATCACTGAATGCCCTGTACGGGACACTAACTGTCTCACTTCTTCGCCCCTCTCTATCTAGTATAGAATACCAAGTCCCTACAGGTCGGAGCCTGTAGAAGTCCGCTCCCGAGGAAGGGTCCGTGTAGACTCTCCCTGTGGTATGAGCTTGGTAATCCACGTAGTCCACCCGCTACCTCTGCTGGGGTAATCCTGCAACACGGGTAAGTATCCACGGACTCCTTGCTCGCTGCAGGCTCTCTGGCCCAGAGGTAAGAACCGTACCGACTCCCTCTACTGGAGTCTCGCTGCAGCACAGGCAAGGACAGCGCCGACTCCCTCTGCTGGAGCCTCGCTGCAACACAGGAACAGGTAAGGACAGCGCCGACTCCCTCTGCTGGAATCTCGCTGTAACACAGGTAACAGGTAAGTACAGCACCGACTCCCTCCGCTGGAATCTCGCTGTAACACAGGTAACAGGTAAGTACAGCGCCGACTCCCTCTGCTGGAATCTCGCTGTAACACAGGTAACAGGTAAGTACAGCGCCGACTCCCTCTGCTGGAGTCACGCTGCCACACAGGTCACAAGTACCGGGAAGACTCTTGGTTGGAGTATGTAATGGGGCCCTGAATAAGAGCTCCTGGTTGAACACTCCTGTGCCCCGCCTCCCAAGCAAGACGTGCCCAACGGCGTTGATGACTGTATCCAGACTGTGGGGACGAACCCTGGCAGCCAGTGTCCTGGGTGGTTCCAGAGCACCCCTGTGTACAACGTGCTTATTTTCCTGTTACCATAAAACGTGTCCTGCAAACCAAACTGTTGTTTTCGTCCGCTTTCTTTTCCCTTTTATTTCTACCCGCTGCTCCTGCAGCGCGTACTCATACAGTCTCTTTTCAAGTCCCGGATACCTCACACAGACACACAGTCGGCCGCCGTGACGGTCCTCAACCTTCACGGAAGCTGCGGAACTATTTTACTTAATACTGACGAGCGGCGTCCACACAAACGTTTAAATAAAACAAATTATACTAGCAAAACAAAAGGCTACCTCACCAAGAGGGAAACCGCTCACAATTTACACAAAACAAAACTCTTGTTCACAAAACAAAACCCGCTCGCTTTACCTTGCGAAGTTTTAACAATATTCTCTGCTCTCTGGGTATTTCCTGCAGGACAATCCGGCGGTGCTCCCCACGATCACCCCCGTCCTGTCCTACCCTACTTCCTTATATACCCCAGGAACCCCGCCCTACCAATTAGTAGTAACGCCGCCATTCCTTAAAGGCGACGTTACTTCTTTCTTACATATCCTCTTCCCCAGCTCCAACCTATCGGTTAGAGCGGCCCAACTAACCCCGTGTTTTCTCGACAGCCCATCCGCGTTTGCATTTTGAATCCCCCGTCTATGTTCAATCCTGAACTTATATGGCTGCAAAGCTAAAAACCAGCGGGTTACCCTAGCATTTTTCTCCTTATTCTCTTTCATGAATTTTAGGGGTGCATGATCTGTCACTAGGGTAAATTCTCTGCCTAACAGATAATATTTCAACGCCTCAATTGCCCACTTCACTGCCAAGCATTCTTTTTCAACCACGGCATATCTTCTTTCTCGTGGTAGAAGTTTTCGGCTTAAGTACCCTATGGGGTGTTCCTCCCCCTTAACTATCTGCGACAACACTGCCCCTAAACCTACTTCCGATGCATCTGTCTGTAATATGAAAGGCCGGGAAAAATCGGGTACCTTCAACACCGGGCTGTCACACAGTATCTGTTTAATAGCTTTAAACGCTTTATCAGCCTCGGGGCTCCACTTAACACGGACCGGGGCCGTTTTTTTTTATTAAATCTGTAAGGGGTGTGGCAATGGAGGAAAACTCTGGCACAAACCGTCTATAATATCCTGCTAACCCTAAGAAGGCTCGTACTTGTTTCTTATCTCTTGGTATCGGCCAATTTGTAATTGCCTCTACCTTGCTCGTTTGTGGTTTGACTTTACCGCCCCTACGACAAACCCCAAGTATTGCGCTTCCTGTAAGCCCACAAAACATTTCTCCGGGTTTGCAGTTAATGCTGCTTCCCGTAAAGACTGTAATACGGCGTTCACTTTTTCAAGATGCGTCTCCCACGAATCGGTAAATATCACAATGTCATCGATGTAAGCCGAAGCATACTGTGCATGAGGTCTTAATATGATGTCCATAAGCCGTTGGAAGGTGGCGGGTGCGCCATGCAATCCAAATGGCATTACCTTATATTGGAACAGTCCTAGGGGTGTGGCAAATGCAGTTTTTTCCCTAGACTTAGGGCTGAGGGGAATTTGCCAATACCCCTTTGTGAGGTCTAAAGTAGTTAAGTACTTCGCCGAACCTAATCTTTCAATCAACTCATCGACTCTAGGCATAGGATATGAATCAAATTTCGATACCTGGTTGAGCTGACGAAAGTCATTACAAAACCGCCAAGTTCCGTTGGGTTTGGCCACCATCACAATTGGACTGTTCCACGGACTCGAGGACTCCTCGATGACGTCCAGTCTTTTCATCGCTTCGACCTCGCGAACGACTTCGTTCCGTTGGGCCTCCGGGATCCTATAGGACCTAACCCGGACACACACCCCCGGGGGTGTGTGGACCTCATGTTGGATAACCGTTGTTCTTCCTGGCATGGAAGAAAACACATCGTGGTTAGCTTTCACACATCGCTGTACCTCCTGGACTTGTTGGGGCGTAAGGGAGGGACCTATATTAACTGATCTCCCTTCCAGTCCCTTCCCGTCTTTTCCCAAGGCTACCAATGCGACCAACTCCTCCCGGTCTACCCACGGTTTAAGAAGGTTAATGTGGTACACTTGTTCTTTCTTTCGTTTATCCGTCTGCCTTACTTTATAATTAACTTCTCCCACTGGAGCTATTATTTCATACGGGCCTTGCCACTTAGTGAACAGTTTACTCTCTGGGGTTGGTACTAATACCATAACCCGGTCTCCGGGTGAAAATTTCCGGCGTACTGCCGACCTGTTATACTGACCTGCTTGTCGGGCCTGTGCTTCCTCCATATGGGCCTTTACTATGGGTGTTATTTTTGCAATTCGGTCTCGAACCTGTAGGATATAATCTACCACATTACGTCCTGACGAAGTTTGAGCTTCCCACGTTTCCTTAGCTATATCCAGAATGCCCCTGGGCTGTCTCCCATATAATAATTCAAACGGAGAGAATCCGGTTGAGGACTGTGGTACCTCCCGAACAGCAAACATCAAATAGGGCAATAGGAGGTCCCAGTCCCTCCCGTCTTTG
This sequence comes from Acipenser ruthenus, assembly GCF_902713425.1. Classification (NCBI taxonomy): domain Eukaryota; kingdom Metazoa; phylum Chordata; class Actinopteri; order Acipenseriformes; family Acipenseridae; genus Acipenser; species Acipenser ruthenus. Next base: position 16,256,059 of record NC_081215.1, read on the forward strand.
GAGGCCACTTTCCTTAGCATCGACTTCAGGGTCTTATTAAACCTCTCCACAAGTCCATCCGTTTGAGGATGGTACACTGACGTTCTAATAGGGTTAACCTTAAGGGTAGTACAGAAATCTCTCATCAACTGGCTCATAAAAGGAGTACCCTGGTCTGTCAACACCTCCTTCGGGATACCTACTCGAGAGAACAAGTGTATTAATTCCTTAGAAATAGTTTTAGATGCCGTGTTTCGTAAAGGGATGGCTTCTGGATATCTGGTAGCATAGTCTAATATGACTAGGATATATTCATGACCCCTAGCCGACTTATTCAAGGGCCCCACCAAATCCATCGCTATTCTTTCAAACGGGACTTCAATAATCGGGAGGGGTTGTAACGGTGCTCGGAAACCTGGATTTGGACTCGCTAACTGACATTCTGGGCATGACCTACAGTATCGATCCACTGCCTTTCTAATGCCTAACCAATAGAACCTTCTCAATATTCGTTGCAGGGTTTTTTCAGATCCTAAATGTCCCCCAAACAGATGTGAATGGGCCAAATATAACACCTGAGATTGGAAAGCCTGCGGAACCAACAACTGTTCTACTGGTTCTTGATTAAGCTGAGTACAGCGATACAGTAGATCGTTTTTTATTATAAAATGCTCAAGCGGGTTAACCACAGTATTTTCAACCCTGCTGCCATTTATCGACACCACCTTCTTCCTAACATTTACTAGCGTGGGGTCTTGTTCCTGTTCCCTCGCAAAACTCTCACTGGGAAGTTGAAGACACTCCTCCCAAGAACCTTCCCTTGGGTTGTCTATAACCACTTCCCCCGACTCTGCAAGTATTTCTGCCTCAGTGCATTGAGTAGATACCCCCTTGCTGTTGCGTTTTGTCAAGACCCCAACTAAACTCTGTATCTTAGTGTCACGTTCCTGTCTCCGCTGTCGGCGGGACTTCCTTTCTTTTACACAATGACTCTCAATAAATAGGTCCGGGTCTGTAAATGGGAAAATAGCCTGGGGGCTCTCTGAAGGCTTACTTTCCTCCTCCATAGTTATTCTAGGCTTGGCCAATTGCCTATTAAATTTCACCAAGGTGTCAAACCCCGGAATATTTCTACCAAGAATTACTTGGTGGGGGAGATGGGGGACTACTCCAACCCGTAAGTCTACGATCTGAGACCCAACTTCAATAGTAACTACGGCTGTTGGATAGTGCTTAACATCCCCATGAATACAAGTAATCCCTGTTTTGAATTCCTGATCTAATGCGCGATCTAATAATAAATCGGGCGTAATTAACGTAATTGCACTTCCCGAATCAGCGAGAGCCTCCGCCCTTTTCCCATTGACCGACACCAAAACCAAATAAGGGTATGCCCCGACAGGGTGACGTGGAACAATAATGTTTCCACAGAATGAGCTCTCTGCAATACTGGGTTTAATCACATTACACTCCATCCTTTCCTCATTCCTGCAGTATTTGGCAATATGGCCCAACTGATTGCATTTAAAACACCTATAGTTTCCATAACCCGGGGCCTCAGCCCTTACCCCCTTGTCTGTCCCCAGTCCCTTCACGGCCTCTGACCGCTCTTCACCCCTTTCCGGCATCGCCGGTCGCTTACCCGAACCCAAGTCCGATCGAGTCTTCCACGTGGGTGGTCTCGAGGTCCTCACCGCCGGGTTCTGGGGCTGACGAGAGAGTTCTTCTGCGGCTAACTGCCGCTCCACGAGGTCCACAAACTCATCCCGCGTCATCTTCTGCAAGACGTGGGAGGGTCGAATTGAAGTCACCGGTGGTAGGGTTGCCGACTGTTCCATACGCCCTTTTAACACGGCTATCTCTTGCCGGGTTACCTCCAACTGTTGGGCGTGCAGCCGGTTGGTTTCCTGCTGTACTTGAATAGCAGACTGGTGGAGCTCCTGCATTTTCGTGTTAGTGTCGTATTGTACGGCTGTTGCATGTAACAGCGCACGAAGTAGTGCGTCGGTGTTCTCCATCTTGTTACGTTTCTCGTGGGTCCGACTGAAGTGTGTTTTCGGTCGTTAGGATCCCACCGCTGCCACCATATGTAACAAACTGGAGGGGTACCCTGCGGGATACTCCTCTCCACGGCTTCCACCGACGAGCACAGACACGTAGAGATTGCAGGCAAGTAACTTTTATTTACAATATTCAAACACAAGAGACTCTTTAAATCACTGAATGCCCTGTACGGGACACTAACTGTCTCACTTCTTCGCCCCTCTCTATCTAGTATAGAATACCAAGTCCCTACAGGTCGGAGCCTGTAGAAGTCCGCTCCCGAGGAAGGGTCCGTGTAGACTCTCCCTGTGGTATGAGCTTGGTAATCCACGTAGTCCACCCGCTACCTCTGCTGGGGTAATCCTGCAACACGGGTAAGTATCCACGGACTCCTTGCTCGCTGCAGGCTCTCTGGCCCAGAGGTAAGAACCGTACCGACTCCCTCTACTGGAGTCTCGCTGCAGCACAGGCAAGGACAGCGCCGACTCCCTCTGCTGGAGCCTTGCTGCAACACAGGAACAGGTAAGGACAGCGCCGACTCCCTCTGCTGGAATCTCGCTGTAACACAGGTAACAGGTAAGTACAGCACCGACTCCCTCCGCTGGAATCTCGCTGTAACACAGGTAACAGGTAAGTACAGCGCCGACTCCCTCTGCTGGAATCTCGCTGTAACACAGGTAACAGGTAAGTACAGCGCCGACTCCCTCTGCTGGAGTCACGCTGCCACACAGGTCACAAGTACCGGGAAGACTCTTGGTTGGAGTATGTAATGGGGCCCTGAATAAGAGCTCCTGGTTGAACACTCCTGTGCCCCGCCTCCCAAGCAAGACGTGCCCAACGGCGTTGATGACTGTATCCAGACTGTGGGGACGAACCCCGGCAGCCAGTGTCCTGGGTGGTTCCAGAGCACCCCTGTGTACAACGTGCTTATTTTCCTGTTACCATAAAACGTGTCCTGCAAACCAAACTGTTGTTTTCGTCCGCTTTCTTTTCCCTTTTATTTCTACCCGCTGCTCCTGCAGCGCGTACTCATACAGTCTCTTTTCAAGTCCCGGATACCTCACACAGACACACAGTCGGCCGCCGTGACGGTCCTCAACCTTCACGGAAGCTGCGGAACTGTTTTACTTAATACTGACGAGCGGCGTCCACACAAACGTTTAAATAAAACAAATTATACTAGCAAAACAAAAGGCTACCTCACCAAGAGGGAAACCGCTCACAATTTACACAAAACAAAACTCTTGTTCACAAAACAAAACCCGCTCGCTTTACCTTGCGAAGTTTTAACAATATTCTCTGCTCTCTGGGTATTTCCTGCAGGACAATCCGGCGGTGCTTCCCACGATCACCCCCGTCCTGTCCTACCCTACTTCCTTATATACCCCAGGAACCCCGCCCTACCAATTAGTGCTCCGGTTCCTGGGTGCTGTTTGCTTCATTTTCTGTAGTAACGCCGCCATTCCTTAAAGGCGACGTTACTTCTTTCTTACAGTACCTTTAGACACAGTTCACATTAACATGAGGGAACAACTAAAATTGAAAACAACAGGGGCAAGTGGGAGAGTTAATTGAAAAGTTCAATGACATGTTTTCTAGTCTGCTGGGTAGGACCAGATTGAACATGCTCTCCATTTACAGTCAGTAATATGTATTATTTGGGCAAACTATAATTAGTACTTAAACTGGTTGTAGCAAACAAAATGCTTTCAGAAGTCTTCATAAATCTCCATTCATTAAAAGGTCTCAAATGTGCTTTTACAAAGGAAAATGTGATATCACAAGCATTTTCATTTTAAAACAATACATCTGGTACAAGGTAAAAAATTTAGTTTTCAGTTTGCTTGCTTTGTCTTCCAGGAAATCTGTTACACTTCCTAGGTTAAACGCAGCAGTTTCTTCTGGGTTAGGCATTGTACTGGCTGCAAAGCATGTCAGTCATTGGGGTCAGCAGCTGGTTGGTTAATAACAGGATAGAAGGCCTGTTAGGGTGGGAGGAATGTCACTCTCCAGGTGCAATGTCCATGAAAGTGCATCAGAAGCAAGGAGAGATTTACTTAACCTAGTATAGTCCAAGGTTGTTTTAAAATTAAAATACATGTTTGATAATATAACAAGTATTTCAGTAACATCCTCGCCACAGCTCTAAATTCCAAATTAGAGCTATTAGTGTGATGAAGTTCATGGCCAGGACATATGTCAGTTGTATGTACAGAATATTATAGAAAAATAATTAGCAATGAAAACTTATACTACATAAAGTTAATACCAAGTTTGATTATAAGTGGATGAGCAGTTCTGTAGATATATACTAAAATGTGTGACATAAGTAGATGTGGGTGTAACTGAATTCATTCTTGGCATATGGTCATTAGTTCTTATCATGTTGTACAACTCTGAAGAGCACGGATCTGTGATGCAATCTTATATTGAAACAACCTGTTCCATTAGTTTTGGCACAAAATGATATTGATCAGTATTAAAATGTGCCAAGATGGAGGTAAAAAATAGCTTGGTGATGTTATCTTGTTTTTAATACCTATGATAATAAAATGCTTCTTGGCAAACAAAATAAAGAAGATGAAAAACAAAAAAACAAAAACAGAATCAAAACAAACACTAAAATGAGAAAATCATTAACTCTGATACTCTCACAGGTTTGTTACTTTACTGTGCTTCAGCTGACCCTGCTGACACTCAGTGAGGTCAAAGTTGACACCTACAGGGCTGGCCTTTGTCCTCCAGGAACCAGCAGCTCACCAAAATCCACTATAGAGATTCTGGTTGTAAAGAGGTGATTGGCTTAGTCATGGGATTGGAGGACACCTACTGACCTGCAGGTCTCCTGAGCTGGTGTGGGATTGCTGCAGTGTGAGGAAACGTAACTGAACATTCTAAATTGGGGAGAAACGGGGGTACAACAGGGTATAATACTGGATGAACAGGATGAAAGATAAACAATCTTATTACCTGAAGATGTCATTATATGAACATTGTATATAAGCCATGACTTCTAAACAAAACTTTAACACCGAATAAACAACTTTTTTTTTAATTCAACATTTTAAAACACAATCACCCCATCGTTTGGTTTTGTTATTTAAGATTATTTTTGTAAAATAAGGTGTGTTTCAAACCTTGGTTGTTTTCGTAGGACTGGAGCCATTTAGTGTTTCTGACCAGCTGAGATTATACAAGGAATTGACACTGCTTTAACTAGGAATATGAAACTTCAGTTCTTAAACTACCCTAACAAGATGAATAAAAACAGCCCTCTGTGCTTATTCTAAGAATGTTTAATTCTACATTGCTATAGTTTAAAATATCTGGACAAGGGTGTGTTAGGATTCCATTCTGTTCACTTGGTTAACCAGCCTAACATATCCCCTCGGTGCCAGGGAGATAGGCCTTGACTCATTACACTGAGCTTGTTTTCATTACTCTGGTGCTTAATATGTTTGTGATCTTTTGCCCATTTTATTCTCTGGCCTCTCTGCTGGGAACAAAGATTTGGCTTCTTTACAGGTCCATGAGGGCCAGGTTGGCTTCTTTGAGATTTGTAGCTGAAATGCAGTTGGAGATGTTTATACTTTAATGAAGTGCCATTACACGACTATATTGTGGTGCTAACAGGCAAGACTTCTGCAATCCACTAATCAACATGACCTCTGCAACTTTTACTTGTCATATTTGACTAAAGAGGAACAAGGCTTATTGACCTGTCACCAGTTTCCTGTCTTTAAAAATCATTTCAAGTCAACTTTTCAGAATAGAGAATTGTTAAAAAAAGCTTTTTTTGAACTTTAACCCTCCACTTCCCTCTCTGACACCCACATACATATGCCCTGAAAAGAGTTTCTATTTGTGTGTTTACTCTGACAACTCGGACCTGAACTGGCTTAGGTTCGATCAGATTAAAAGATTCTTATCATTCGAGCCGACCGTTTACAATTAAGCACAGACCGAGGCTGGTTCTGGCCCCGTAAAAAACAGACCAAAGCCGTCGCTGAGCCCCCTCTGGAGCAGGTCACTTTTAGAATATCCAAGACTATATAATTTAATAAACTGTAGGTGAAATTGTCCCCACTCCTTCCCTGTCTTATTTCCTGTCAATATAGCCAATCAGCTGCTTTCCCTTCTGACTGACATGCTTGCAGCAGTAGCATGCTTTAACCCAGAAGACACTGCTGGGGTTAAATGAACAAGGAAGTAAAGCAGTAACAGACTTCCTGGAAGTCAAGGCATGCAAAGTGGGAAGCTTCCTTTAATCTGGTGCAGTTCCACATGTTTGTTTTAAAATGTGTTTCTTGACAAAATGGAAGTGCAAAATGGGTAAGATTTATAGAAGTATTTTAATAGCTGCAATTTATTTAATTGACACAGGATGGCCACATGGCTCTGGTTCACTGGAAGAGTTAGGGACAGTTAAGAATTTTTTTTTTTTATCTCATATTGCATATGTCGGAACTTCAAAAATTGCCATTGAGAGTTTTGTGTAGTACAAGTTCTTACACTTTAACACAGATTTATTGCTCCAGTTTCAAATAGTGTAAAAGTAGCAATAAACAACTATGTTGTTCTGTGACATTAATAAAGAAAATGGGGAATTGTCACATCTGAACCACAGTGTGTTTCTATTTTAATTCAGGCTAAACATGATTCAAGGAAATCTCCCTCAGTCAGTCCTCATTCAAAACCAGTACTCCCAACTATCCGCTAAAAATCTACAAGGTTGTTTGAATTCTCTTTATTACCATTCTGTAAAAATGCAGTCCAATAATGTTTAATTTCTAAAAGTACACACAGGGGTCAACTGATCTCAATGACTGTCCATAATATATTGCAACATGCTTCACATAATTCTCAGGTAACACTTAAACTAAGTCACATTTCAGCTGCACTGTCTACTTAACTTTGTTGCTTAAAAGTTTATGGATGCTTCACATAATGATGATGAATACTGAGAAATTGGAAACTGGACCTTAAGCAGTGGTTTCATAACATCTCAATTTGTGCTATAAGTTGTAGTCAATTACACTGTCTGAAAAGATAAAAGCTCTCATTTAGATTGTTTACCATGTTTTCCCTGTAGGCTATGGTCCCGCGTCACATCTCAACCACAACAAGTGAGTGGTAAGCTATTATCTTTAAATTACCATGAGACAGTCCCCTGTCATGTATTGCAATGGCGGTGAGTAGCAAGTCTGTGCTGTGGGCAATATATTTTGTATGTGGTGGGACAGTTATAGCGGTTAGCCAGCACGTATTTAAATTCGACTGGGGGCACAGCTACTGCCAAGCTTCTGTGAGTATGTTAAGAACATCCGTAGGCATTAGGATCTGAGCAATACATTTTTTTGCATTTCAGGGGGGTTGTTTAATTTACTCTGACAGAAGTGCTAATGGAAGTGCTGATCAGTGTTGAAGACAAGCGCTGCAGCTAGATAGTTTCTCTGAGCCTGGAAAAGTGTTTGTATAATGTGAAGCTGCGTCTCCCCTTTAAAGAGCCTGGTCGGTTTGTTTATTTTTTGTTGGCAGACAATTAAGGGCTAGATTCGCAAAGCTATAGCCAAATCATTATTAGCACCTTTCTATCAGGAAAAAATGCACTAAACCAGAAATAAACAGCCATTTTATTTAAGGGCTTGAAAATAGTCTTAAGCTGTTACTTATTGATTTGATTAATTTGAATTGTAATAAGTTGTGTTTCATTTAAAACAAAATTTGCACTAATGTCAATTTTGGAGTAATAGCTTTGAGAATCTAGTGATCCAAAGGGCATTGTCTGCCAGGCTGCATGACAGTCTGGGCTATCCTATCACATGTCAATTTAGAAGAACCAAGTATTTCAGTACCATACAACCTCCTAATGTATGTCATACTTTACTTGTTTCAGTTCAGTACAGGTATGTAGTCGTTCAAACTCACTCCCCTAGTCTAGCTGTAATCAGACAATTTGACCCTAGTACCTAGCTGTTTTGTGTAGATTATTATATATTTACATATCCTGAATTAACATAATAAAAATGTACATAACCAAACAATTATTTATTGACAGTAACTGTTAATAAAGGACCTCCAACTAGCCAAGTATGTTTTTGTTTTCCTTAATATGGCAAACGGTTTTACAGTGACAAATAGACTTTTCAAATCCAGACAGAGGCTCAGGCCAAACCACTGTAACCTTGTAACCTAAATAATCAAAGACATTGGAGTTTCCTTTGCATGCAGTCATACTGTGCATAGTTTCCCTGTTAGGAAATGAACTGTGTCATAAACCTCTTTGTTGTTTTTTTTTTATAGTTAAAGATGATTGGCCAATAGAAAGGATATGGGATTGGTGAAATCTTAATTTTACATCATTTTCTTCTTGCCTCACAATTTATTGGAATGTTGTTTACGGTCCCTACAGAGTTTGATAATTAAAACATGGCGTCTTTGGCAAACTAGGGCCACCAACCTAATGCTTTTCCCTCATATCGGACTTTGATAGAACCACAACTTCAGTAGGGGCTATGTGGCAGTTAATTTTCTTGCCTCTGATCTCTGGAGGCCTGTGCTCAATTCAAGTTGAAATGGGTTTGCTGGACTTGAAATTAATTCAGGAGATATGAAAAGGAGGTTCAGTAGCCAGTGCCAATTCCCCTTAAATGATACCTTAAATTCAAAAGCTATAAAACGCAGTACCACTGTGTATTGCCTCACTGGTAAGGATTTGCTAAGGATTCAATTTATTAGCCAAAAGTGTTTTTTTAGAAATGTAGCAGTTGTACCGATTCAAGAATATATATATATATATATATATATATATATATATAGAGAGAGAGAGAGAGAGAGAGAGAGAGAGAGAGAGAGAGAGAGAGAGAGAGAGAGAGAACCTCGACTACGCCATCTATAGTTAAAGAGGAATAGAACCATTAATATGAATTCAAAGAGGTATGGAATAGGTATAAAAACATGTGATTCCGATACAAGCCCCTTCCAACTAAATGAAAGTCAGAGACAGTTATAGTTATGCTCGTCCGAGCAGGATAATTTATTTTAACAGGAAGAAAAATAGGTTTTCAAAGAACATCCGATGGCTGAAATCTTGAGTCCTTTGTAGTGAAGTTTCTTTAGCACTAGAAAACAAAAAACAACAGCAAGCACAGGCAGACCAATGACTGACAAACCGGGGACAAAGTTTACCAGATAAACTCACCTCTGATCACCCTATTCACCAAGCCCCAGACCAGACCCAGCCAGGCATATCACCCCGTGAAATAAATAGTGCTCACAATCAGTGGTGGCTCTTCATAAGAGGCTACGATGGCTAAGCCTACGTGTAATTTTGTAAAAGATAAAAAAGCTTACCTTACGTCATGCTTTCCAAGGTCTACTGTATTGATATTGGCTAATGTAGTCTCAAAATGGGTGGGATTCTGTGTGTCTTCCACATGCAATCACCCTCTGTCTATCTGTATTTGTATTGCCTACACGATGCAAGCCTCTACCACTCATAATTAGACTTAATCTTGACGTGTCTGTTGACAGGCAGGTTTTGGGTCACATGTGGCTATTCCCTTAAGTTTTGATTTCCATACAGTACGTTGATTTGTTCATTTATATGCAATTTTCCTCGCTTTCAATTGAGGAACAAATTATAAAACAATAAAGGTTGTCCGAAGTCTAAATTGGACCTTCTTCAACAGGGAGGACCAAAACAAAATTGCCTTTTTAATTGCTTGTGGTACGAAAAAATGAAATGGTTGAGTATTCGCAGTTTGGTTTTTCAAACCGGCTCTTCATCTTTCAAATATTTTTTTCTACAAATAACATCACTTATTAAAGTCAGGAGCTGCTACTGCTCACAATACTAAACAAAGCAGTGCCAAGGGCTGTTAACTAATATATTTAGAGCATAAACAAACAGTGAATAGAAAACTGTGCATAGTTAAGAAACAACAAAAAAGAACCAACCCACATGCGTGGCTGGAGCAGGAATGAGTCCAGGGGAGCAGAACGATGAAAAAGAGGGATGCACAGCTGTCCCCAATGCAGGAGCCCAGCCTACCAAGCTCCCCCTAAGAAACTATCTCAAAACACTGGGTAAAAACAGTGATAAAACCCGCTGTTACAGAAGCAAGTACTCTTTCTGTTATCAAAGAACCAGCAATGGGGCAAAGACAGGAAAAACAGTACAGATCTTTGCAAAGCAAAGTTTTTTGCTCTTAATTAAATCAAAATGATTACTAGGGTTTTCACTAAGGGACTCCACCCCTTCCCCCCTACATCTGCTTTTCACTTTATCAGGTACCTATTATGTCATTGCTATCTATCCAGTTACATTTTTCACCTACTTAGAGAAGAAAGATTATATATTAAAAAATTGAAAAGTGTGAAAGTATTTAGCATTACTGTTATAATTTGCAGATGTTTCTTAATCAGCACTGAGGATGTTGCCAGCTGTTTCTCTCTCAACATCAGCACATTGATGCATATATGTATTTTTTTTTTTAGTTCAGTAGTCGCCAATTATTTTTTATTAACCCTCCCTCCCCCCGGGCGGCGTTCGGCCAATTGAACGCCACCCCTTGGGAGCTCCCGTCCTCAGTTGGTAAAGGATATATGGGTCACAGAAGCATATTTGTAAACCATTTTAAAATAACAAAAGCAGAGCTAAAATTAATCCTGTATTCTTATTTTCATAATTATGATCGCATACACATTAGGTAGATGGGTCGATATTAAATAAAATATATACTTAATTAGTTTGAATAACTAAAAGATTAAGAATGAGAGGAGGCTTATCTCTGCTCATCCAGTTCCTAGTAGCTGATTGATCAAAAAAATGTGTCAAGTTGGATCTTAAAGAATCCCAGTGATTCAGCATCAACAATATGAATAGGTAACCCATTCCATACCCTCACCACTCTCTGTGAAGATATGTCTCCTTATAAAACTGGTTGTGCAAACCAAGCTCTCTGATTGGTTCCTAGCAATCATATGACTCTCCATAAATATAATTTATGGACAGTGCGGATCTCATTGTTTTAATCACATACATATTCATCTGCCATCAGCTGTTAGAATAAACCAATTTAAAACAATTAATATACAATAACTGAGCAGCCGTAAAATGAGCAGCTTCGATCTTTTCTTTCAGTGGACTTTCTTCTGAAAGATGGCTGGATGAACTGGATGACTGCCATCCACCTTAAAAGAAAATAAAACCAGAAAGTAGACATATATCTAAGTGAAAAAGAATTAAACAATCTTGAAGATATCTACACTACGCTAGGTTAAAGAAAACTCTGTTCATGAATCATTTCTTCTGGTGAGTGATTATCCCCACCCATTCAGTGACTTCTTTTCCTGTCAATAACCAATTTGATATTTGCCCTATTGACAGACATGCTTTCAGCCAATGATATGCTTTTACCCAGAAGAGTGCTGAGGTGAAATGACTCAGGGAGTACAAGTTCAAACAGATAAACCAACAATAAGGCATAGAAACTGAGAGTTTCCTTTAACCTAAAGTAGTATCAAAAATATGTTTTAAAATTAAAATACATTTGTGCTATGACATGTGTTTCTTTAAAACTGCATATTCAAGACATACAGTGCCTTGCGAAAGTATTCGGCCCCCTTGAACTTTGCGACCTTTTGCCACATTTCAGGCTTCAAACATAAAGATATGAAACTGTAATTTTTTGTGAAGAATCAACAACAAGTGGGACACAATCATGAAGTGGAACGAAATTTATTGGATATTTCAAACTTTTTTAACAAATAAAAAACTGAAAAATTGGGCGTGCAAAATTATTCAGCCCCTTTACTTTCAGTGCAGCAAGCTCTCTCCAGAAGTTCAGTGAGGATCTCTGAATGATCCAATGTTGACCTAAATGACTAATGATGATAAATAGAATCCACCTGTGTGTAATCAAGTCTCCGTATAAATGCACCTGCACTGTGATAGTCTCAGAGGTCCGTTTAAAGCGCAGAGAGCATCATGAAGAACAAGGAACACACCAGGCAGGTCCGAGATACTGTTGTGGAGAAGTTTAAAGCCGGATTTGGATACAAAAAGATTTCCTAAGCTTTAAACATCCCAAGGAGCACTGTGCAAGCGATAATATTGAAATGGAAGGAGTATCAGACCACTGCAAATCTACCAAGACCTGGCCGTCCCTCTAAACTTTCAGCTCATACAAGGAGAAGACTGATCAGAGATGCAGCCAAGAGGCCCATGATCACTCTGGATGAACTGCAGAGATCTACAGCTGAGGTGGGAGACTCTGTCCATAGGACAACAATCAGTCGTATACTGCACAAATCTGGCCTTTATGGAAGAGTGGCAAGAAGAAAGCCATTTCTTAAAGATATCCATAAAAAGTGTCGTTTACAGTTTGCCACCTGGGAGACACACCAAACATGTGGAAGAAGGTGCTCTGGTCAGATGAAACCAAAATCGAACTTTTTGGCAACAATGCAAAACGTTATGTTTGGCGTAAAAGCAACACAGCTCATCACCCTGAACACACCATCCCCACTGTCAAACATGGTGGTGGCAGCATCATGGTTTGGGCCTGCTTTTCTTCAGCAGGGACAGGGAAGATGGTTAAAATTGATGGGAAGATGGATGGAGCCAAATACAGGACCATTCTGGAAGAAAACCTGATGGAGTCTGCAAAAGACCTGAGACTGGGACGGAGATTTGTCTTCCAACAAGACAATGATCCAAAACATAAAGCAAAATCTACAATGGAATGGTTCACAAATAAACATATCCAGGTGTTAGAATGGCCAAGTCAAAGTCCAGACCTGAATCCAATCGAGAATCTGTGGAAAGAACTGAAAACTGCTGTTCACAAATGCTCTCCATCCAACCTCACTGAGCTCGAGCTGTTTTGCAAGGAGGAATGGGCAAAAATTTCAGTCTCTCGATGTGCAAAACTGATAGAGACATACCCCAAGCGACTTACAGCTGTAATCGCAGCAAAAGGTGGCGCTACAAAGGTTTAACTTAAGGGGGCTGAATAATTTTGCACGCCCAATTTTTCAGTTTTTTATTTGTTAAAAAAGTTTGAAATATCCAATAAATTTCGTTCCACTTCATGATTGAGTCCCACTTGTTGTTGATTCTTCACAAAAAATTACAGTTTCATATCTTTATGTTTGAAGCCTGAAATGTGGCAAAAGGTCGCAAAGTTCAAGGGGGCCGAATACTTTCGCAAGGCACTGTATGTAGCTAATGAAAGTGGCTAAGATTTATGGAATTATTTTGTCAGCTACAATTACTTTAAAAGAAGAATACTGAAAACATTCTACATTTTCAGAACATTTTCGTACCTGTTTACTATTCTGTTATATGTGCAGTGCACAATTTTAGTTATCACATCTTGGGGAATTAACTCAGGAGTTACAAATACCCTTGTTGTCTTTACAGAGCTCTGTTAAGTACAGCTGTTAAACCAGAGTGCAACCCTCATACCTGAGTTTAACCATTGAGCTCTTATATCCTAGTGAATGTAAGAAATACATCAGAAAGTAATGCCACACAGAACAAATGTGATATTCTATACATCCACTGGGGGCAGAGTATTTCAGGGGACAGGTTAATGGTTACCCTCTGGTGTACTTGCTGTTCTTAGAGAGAAGACATATTTCAGAGCTCTATAGTGGCAACAGGATGTGATGATTGGAACAGAAAATGACATACAAAGACCATTTACAACATTAGTTAAGATAACTCAAATATTTCATGTCCATACCTAGGGCATACCAAGGCTTGGCTTATTATACAACAATACAAAGACTTGTGTTGCACAGAAAAAAAAGACTGTATTGAATGTAAAGTCATGCATTTTGGTCATATGAATCTAGAGTAGGCCAAAATGTCAAATGAAAATAAAAGGCCTATATTGTACGTCATATATATATTTTTTTTAAAGATGTGTCAAGTCAAGCTTTAGACAACTAGGTCAATTTTCAGGTTTGGAGTTGAAACCTAATGTGTTCATTCAAACAATTATTTTAATGTTGGGCCTTACATCCACTCAAGCCATTTACAGTGATGGAATCTGATATTATGTTTGAAAAGTGCAGTTACTAAAAGCTAAGCATATTATTATTATTATTATTATTATTATTATTATTATTATTATTATTATTATTATTATTATTAATAATAATATTTCGATGTCTGGGCTCTCTTACCTGGCTACATAAAAAGGCTTGGCTATTTATTCCATGGTTTTGGTAATGAATGCACGTTTCTGTGACCACAACAGCAGCCATACTTGTTTTTGTGCTCCTTATTTAGTCCTTTAGGAAACTCGAAATGGGGCACAGGTGGCCTAAAAAACAGTTAATTTATTACCCGTCTCTGATACAAAAAAAGCTTTGCATTTACATGATTTAATTTACCGTACCATCAAGACAGCGTAATTCATTCTGGTCACGGCTGTGCTTATTTTCTTCTATATAGTCTGCGTGTTTAAATAATGAATACTAATGAATTGATACGAAAGAATGTGATCGAAAACCACATTCACCACAGCTTCAATAGTGATAGCTTAATTGTAAAGAAAGAGCATAGAGAAATGATGAGGGAGAGATTCCTCACTCTTTGTCCTACAGTTCTGCTCTTTCGTTTTGTTCTTTGTTGCAGCTGCTTTGGTGTTGCAGAATAATTAAGGTTAAAGGTCATTCATAGAAACTCCTAAACTCCAAAGTCTTCAAAGCATGCCATCACTGCTAAGACGTGGAGATTTACTTCAGTAACTGAGACTTTGCTCCCAGTGACATAGGTCACATTCCTTTACAGAACTAGTTCTCCTGTATGCTGCCTGAGCATTGACTAGCCAAACCAAGGAAAGAGGATGAGTGGAGTGAACAGTTGAGTTGTCTGTTTTGAGAGAAAGGGAAGCAAGAGAATGGTGATGGCAAAATTAATACAGTAGTCAGTGGTTCACCGGCAGGCTACTTAATCATTAATTTAAAAAAATAAAATAAAATAAACAGGGCTATGCTGTCTCATTAAACAGCTTCTTTTATCAATCAAATTGTGAGAAAACAAAATAAAATAACAACTAGATTTTTCTACTTTTAAAATGTATTTATTTATTTTTTGCTTGCGTTTTGAAATAGTCGATAGCATCGGAGCCTGAACTCCTCTATCTGTATATCTATCCAGACAGCTTGTTGAGTCAGTGATAATGCAGTCTTTCCCACATGTCTCTAGCCTGCCTTGGAGGGTCTCAGGGGGTCAGAGGGCAATTCAGTCTCCATACTGTCTGCAAAGGGGTGCCCATTAGTGCCAATTGGGATGTTTGTGTGGTGAGACCACCATAACTCTTTTCTCAGAGGCCACCAATAGATTTACATGACTTCCAATCACTAACAACCTTAAGTCAGTTTGATCCAGTGACCTTGAGGTCAAAGGGTCCCTAACCTAGTTCCAGTCCTTACAGCCACCCAGCGCCCAGTGTTTTCTGTTTGTTTCACATTCTTATTGGTAAGAATGTGACCTTCAAACACTGCAAAGTAGCTTCAAATGACATCTTAACATTCCCAATTGTTCTCTGAGTGCAATTACTCAAACATCTTTTATTCGGTTTTTTCCCCCATGACCTGGGAAAATACTATTTAGAAAGCCCAGCTCCATTAATATGCTGGAACGTCTAATTTCTCTTACTTCATCATTCCAGTTGGTAGATAGCAGCTCCATGGCTACCAGTAGCATCTTTTGACCCCATCATGATGCAGCTCTAAAAATCTAAACAATCAGATTATGTCAGTGTATCCCAAAAGCACAGGCTGGGCAGTAAATTGGATTGCATGCACATCGTGTTGTTATAACACTAGTCAAATTGACCTAAGTATTACTTGAAATAACCCACACTTTCAAAAAACAAAACGGTTTCAGTGATGGTTCAACTATTAGAAGCTACTGGTAACCATGGAGATACTATCTATAATTGCTGGAATGAGTGCAAGAGAAATTAGAAGTTCCAAGAACTATTTGAAGAAGCTGGGTTTTTCAAACCAGTTCAAAACATGTTCCCAGGTCATATGAAAAAAAGTATCAGTAAAAAGCAATATTTAAGCAACGGCACATGGAACTACTCAGAATGATTGCAAATATAATGGAAATGAAAATTAAAAATGCCATGTGGGGGGCTTTCTTCTTAATTATATGTCCTGTACTTGTAAATACATTATCACTGATTCCAATATCAGGTACTGTGTCTTGTTCAATTCCTAACACTGCCTTGAATTGAGGAATGATTGATGAGAAACAGGGCAGTTTATAGAATTGCAACTAATTCTGTCAGTTATTCCCATATCTGATCAAACAACTACAATGCGGATTGGGTCTTCAATTAGATTGTATATACATATTGATATGATAACACCAATTAAAGTATTGCTAGAATAAGCACACAGTTGAAAAACAAGCAGCTTGCATGAGGGGCCAAACGAAAAGGAAGCTATTGGTAACTATTATGGTACTCTTTGTGTCATTAAGTGGATGTGCAGGAGGAATACAGAAGATACCACAATTCTGTAAAGCAGCTGGGCTTTTTAAAACATTTTCCTAGGTCATACAAAAAAATCAACAAAACTCAATATTTGAACAGGGAAAAGGGCGGTTTAGTCCAAATGTGTGTATATTTATTGTTATGTCACAGTGAATATTTAGCTTGTAGTAAGTTCAATATGGGCATTCTCAGTCTCACAAAAAACAGAGAAGCTACAGTGCCTTGCATAAGTATTCACCCCCTTTGGACTTTTCCACATTTTGTAGTGTTACAACCTGGAATTAAAATGGATTTAATTGGGATTTTTACCATTTGATTTACACAACATACTTAACACTTTGAAGGTGCAAAATATTTTTTATTGTGACACAAAAGTTAATTAAACAAAAAAAAAACATTTGTTGGTTGCATAAGTATTCACCCCCCTGAGTCAATACTTGGTAGAAGCACCTTTGGCAGCAATTACAGCTGTGAGTCTTTTTGGGTAAATCTCTACCAGCTTTGCACATCTGGATCCTGCAATTTTTGCCCATCCTTCTTGGCAAAATTGCTCAAACTCTGTCAAGTTGGATGGGGACCATTGGTGAACAGCAATTTTCAAGTCTTGCCACAGATTCTCAATCGGATTGAGGTCTGGGCTTTGACTGGGCCATTCTAAGACATTCAGGTTCTTGTTTTTAAACCACTCCAGTGTAGCATTGGCTGTGTGTTTAGGGTCATTGTCCTGCTGGAAGGTGAACCTCTGCCCCAGTCCCAGGTCTCTTGCAGACTGAAACAGGTTTTCCTCTAGAATTTCCCTGTATTTGGCTCCATCCATCTTGCCCTCAATCCTGGCCAGTTTCCCAGTCCCTGCCAATGAAAAGCATCCCCATAACATGTTGCTGCCACCACCATGCTTCACCGTGGGGATGGTGTTCTCAGGGTGATGAGCAGTGTTGGCTTTGCGCCACAGATAGTGTTTTGCGCTAAGGCCAAAAAGTTCAGTTTTGGTCTCATCAGACCAGAGAACCTTTTTCCACATGTTTGCTGTGTCTCCCACATGCCTTTTGGCAAAATCCAAACAGGATTTGATATGGGTTTTTTTCAGTAATGGCTTTCTTCTCGCCACTCTTCCATAAAGCCCAGCTTTGTGGAGCGTCCGGGTTATAGTTGTCCCATGGACGGTTTCTCCCATCTCAGCTGTGGATATCTCCAGCTCCTTCAGAGCTACCACTGGCCTCTTGGTTGCTTCTCTGACTAATGCCCTCCTTACCTGATCACTGAGTTTTGGTGGACGGCCTTCTCTAGGCAGAGTCGCGGTTGTGCCATATTCTTTCCATTTTTTAATAATGGATTTAATGGTGCTCCGGGGATATTCAAAGTTTGGGATATTTTTTTATAACCCAACCCTGATTGGTGATTCTCCAGAACTTTATCCCGGACTTGTTTTGATAGCTCCTTGGTCTTCATGATGCTGTTTGTTTAGATATGCTCTCTAACAAACTCTGGGGCCTTCCAGAAACAGGTGTATTTAATCTGAGATCATGTGACACTTTAACTGCACACAGGTGGACTCCATTCAACTA
This sequence comes from Acipenser ruthenus, assembly GCF_902713425.1. Taxonomy (NCBI): domain Eukaryota; kingdom Metazoa; phylum Chordata; class Actinopteri; order Acipenseriformes; family Acipenseridae; genus Acipenser; species Acipenser ruthenus. Next base: position 16,274,171 of record NC_081215.1, read on the forward strand.
ATTATGTGACTTCTGAAGGCTTATTTAGGGGTGTCATAGCAAAGGGGGTGAATACTTATGCAATCAAGACTTTTCAGTTTTTTATTTGTAAATAATTGTGAAAAATATGTAGATTTTGTTCCCCACTTCAACATTATGGACTATTTTGTGTAGATCAGTGACAAAAAATCCTAATTAATTCCATTTTATTTCCAGGTTGTAACACTACAAAATGTGGAAAAGTCCAAGGGGGGGTGAATACTTATGCAATGCACTGTATATACAGTATATATCGATATCTAATTAATCTAACATAAGTCCCTTTATATACTATAATATTCAAATGTATTTTATTTTTATATTTGTCTCATTACTTTAGAATACTTCTGTATTGTAGACTCCCCCCACCCCACCCACACACCCTCACACACATTGCAGACCACATAAAGGATCACAAGTCCAAAGTACATAGAACAAAAATAGATTTGTGTACAGCAGATGTTTACTAAGAATTTTAGGAATAGCCAAGTCAGCCTAATGTATTACTAAAATGTTTTTCATGTGTATCCAGTTTTCTTCAACCTGGTGCCTGTATTGGAACATCTCCTGTGGCAGCATCAGCTACTACACTGTTCATAAGCTACTGTGTTAAAAATAAACAACTGACCTTTATAAACATTAACCATCTGCTTTTATTCTTCCTTAAGATTTTATTTTTAGACTAATTATGTTGGTTGTACTTTTTATAGCTTTTTAACGTTAATGAATCTTTGCTCAATTCAGCATTTCCTAATACAAACACTACAATTCAGAGGTTTTCAACCTGTTTGCCATGCTGAGTTGGCAATCCTGGCTATGACAGAGTTTAATCAGCAGGGCATAGTTCACCTCATTGTGCTTCCAGGAGCACGACTGGATGGGCGCCCCAGAATCCAGACACAAATTTCCTAGGTTGAGTCCTTACCTTCTGGGGAAAGTAGCTTAGATGTGTTTATTAAATATTGTAGCTATTGTTAACACAATTAACTGTTTCCTTTTTTTTGCTTGTAGGAGGATTGTCTACACGATTAAAACAAATAAATAAATTAATGAATTATTTTGTAATTATTAATGTTTTTTGTGCAAAGTAATTATTTTTAAAGTAATTTCAAAGACAACCGCTGTCTCTCTCATAACATCTACAAGCGTATTTAAGTGCTCTATTGAATTTGGTGGTAGTATTGGGATAAAACGGTCAGCTGATTAAAAATTCACTGCAATCAATCTGCAGTCAACACTGTCTGCGGTAAGGCACGGTAACAAAGAGCATCCTGCATTCCCTTAGCAATGCTTATTGCTTGCCAAGCTTGTTTTGGAAGCAGCTGCAGCATTGTAGCCGATTAATTCAAAATTGAATTCTGTAGTAGTTTTGTGCTTTTAACCTTCTTGGCAGAGGACAAGGCCAGCGTGGCTGGGCCTCTAAGGTTGGAAAGTGAGTTTCACTTGCCCCCTAAAGAGGATCTCCGGCTCCCCACAACTGTGGCACTAATACAAAGGAAAGAAATAGAAGTTAATTGATATATATATATATATATATATATTATTCTGATGGGGAATTAAAGACCGTTCAGTGGAAATGGAAAATCCCACGGAGAGAGGAACCCTCTGGTGGGCCCATCGGAGAAATTGCCCCCGCTCCGAGCACGCTAGCAATACTCTGTTGGGCCAAATAGATACCAGGGAGAGAAGAATTAATGTAATACTCCACGGCAGTGGTACACTATTGAATGCCAGCTAGGTACGTTTTGAGAATTCGCAAGGAAAGCTGTATATTGTCTCTTGTATGAGCAGTGAAAGGTACAAACAAATCCTGTTTGGAGGATGTGAGGGAGATCCAATTTTGCTTGCAGATGGTTGAGAAGGCAGACCAGCCGGTTGCCTAAGAGGAGCGAGGGCAGCAGCCATATAATCTTGAGTGGACGTGAGAAGATTAAATATCAGATTGCTGAATTTTAGAACAGGCAGGGGGAATGGGTGACTTGAGGGAACCAAATGTCTAAACAAGGAGACCTGAAGACAAGAAAGTGCATCAGCAGCTAATAAGTGCATTGGTGCATGTAACAGGGGAGACCTGGACTGGCCGTCTGACGTATGCATAGTGCTCCAGGAAGAGGGCGGCAACCCCATGGGATTCGCCTGTCAGTCATGGCAGTGACACAGAGAGGTGGGGAAGAGGGTGTGTGTGGCAGGGAAGATTAGTAGCATCAGAGACCTGGATGGCTGGAACAGCAGGAGCAGGATCAGCGGAAGTTGAGGCAGCAGGTCTAGCAGTGTCGAGGGTAGATGGGTCAGTGGCGTTGTCAGATGGAAGAGAAGCGGCAGGACAAAGATTTCTTTGAACATTTTTTGCTTGGATTTTGAGTTGAAAGATGTCCAGAAGGAGAAATGCAGTCACTATTTGAGAATTCGGATTACAAAGAGAAAGAGAAAGTGCAGCAGGCGAGTGGCCAGTCTTCAGGGCTGTGTAGCCAAACACAAACGAAAAAGCAAAACATAGAATAAGGGCATGATTTGGGGTTTAAATAGGGAGATTGACGGATATTTTGGCGGGACAGAACAGGGGAGGAGCCCTAGCCTAACCACACACAAGGTTACTTTAAAAAAAAAAAAAAAAAAAAAGCAGATCTCATTATACTGGCAAGGCAATAAAAAACATCCAGGTTCAACGGGCTGCCCCTCAAAGGTTTACACTGCGGCCTCTGAAATCATCAAGTGTACACAGTCTTTGCTATTTTTTCCCCCGTTACAGGTTGTTACTAAAAGATTAGTAATGACTCCAAAAATGACTCCATGTTTACATTATGCTAAGGAAAGGATTTTTCATTCTTCTATTTCCATATTTTTTCAGTAGTTTGGCAAAGTATGTGTGATACTTCTAAAAATTCATTTTAACAGCTGCCTTCCCAATGGTATCTGCAGCTGTTCGCTCAAAATCCACATTTTTACACATTAATAGGTCATTTAAAATGAAATTGAAATATCAAATTCAGCTTTTTTGGTAACCGATCCATACTTAATTAGGATAATTTAAAAACAAGAGTGAAACATGAAGAAGAAAGTAGAGGATGTGATGTTAGTGACAAAAACAAAAATACCCACATATTTTCCTGTTATTTATTTATTTATAAGCTGTTAATGATTTTTAAAGCTGTTAATTTCTTTTAGCATAATCCTTAAACTCCCCCCCCTCCCCAATATACAATAAACTTCCATAGAAAGACCTTGCAATACAGACTTTAGCTATTAATAAGACTGTTACATAATAGCACCACCCTGAAACATCACAAAAGCTGTCATGGTTATTATTCCTTAAAAACAACCCACTACAGAGAAGAAAACATTAGATTATGTTGTCAATAGACATCAGCACAGTAAACAATATCTGGTGATTCCATTACTCAGTGACAGCAGTAATGTTTTGTAGATCGTATTATTATTATTATTATTATTATTATTATTATTATTATTATTATTATTATTATTATTATTATTGTGTATTCAATAATATGTCAAGGCTTTCACTCCCAGCTTCTGTTGAATAAATAAATATATACATTCATAAATTAATTAATATAAATAGAGTATATTGCTTCAAATGTCCATTGAATTGCTTTTTTTTACATTTCCCTTATTTGATGGTGTTTGCAATCATTCTGAGTCGTTGTGGGTTCTGTTGCTTCCATAGTGAGTTATATTTAAATCTAAATCTGCCTTTATCTGACTTTAAACCGCATAATGCACAGAAAAGGTTTTCTTCAGGGAACAAGAAAGACATACATGCTCATTTGTTATCCTGAGAATCAACCACCTGTGATTCAATGCGTTACTTACAAGTGTATTCTCACCATCTGTGTTTGATTTGGTGGTATCTACTTTGATTTATGAACAGAAAGGTTCACCTTCACCATTGCAAAAGGATTTATTTCCTCAGCTGACCCTATTCTAGCAGCTACAGCTTATCTTATCCCTCCGTTTGCTTATCAAATTTCACAGTAATAAATCCGATTTCATGTATACAGTAGTCTCTTCTAACAGTAAGCCAGCTAAAGGACAACACACACACACACACACACACACACACACACACACACACGTACGTGTGCTGGTAAAAATACAACATGCCTTTGCCAAATGAGTTTACCGATTGTGACCAACACTTACATACACACATTACAGATGGTAGCGGACTTCATCCAAAAATATGCAAGCCTAAAAGGCACCAGTCAGATGCACAGCACCATCTACAAACTTTGACATGCCTTTTTGCAAATACTGTAGTGGCTGTTCAATTTTGTGAGTGAGCTTTTACTGTTATGCAAGCACTGTATGTTATGCATCATTAGTGTTAGCTGCAACTCTTCACTTGTAATGAAACACAGCATAAAACGTTGTATTTCAAATGGTGATAAAGAGGGAATCTTACGAACTTATCTTCTGGTTATCTATTTCTATGTTATTTTTCTTGTTTATGAACAAAAATCCATCTTGAAAGCTAGTATATATATATATACGTGCAAACTGTTTATATCTATGACCACGTCAAAACCGCAACTTTAATACACAGTGGCTGTGACTTCTTGATAAAAAAAATCACGTTTTTCTTACAGCCTTAAATATATAGTAACATCACTTGTTTTGAAGCCTAATATGTTGAGAGGATCCATTATTATTATGATGATTATTATTATTACTGGGCAGCAGTGTGGAGTAGTGGTTAGGGCTCTGGACTCTGGACCGGAGGGTTGTGGGTTCAATCCCCAGTGGGGGACACTGCTGTTGTACCCTTGAGCAAGGTACTTTACCTAGATTGCTCCAGTAAAAACCCAGCTGTATATATGGGTAATTGTATGTGAAATAATGTATAATGTGATATCTTGTAACAATTGTAAGTCGCCCTGGATAAGGGCGTCTGCTAAGAAATTAATAATAATAATAATAATATTTTAAACAACAATGATATGTACTTTGCCACAAATACTATTATTGTACTTTCACAGAGGTTAAGTCCCCTTATAATTTCTCACAATGCACCAGGATGTCTACACCAAATTTTGTTTTCAATGTTAATTTTAAGTTTACCTAAAAAATACAATCTGGACGGTGACTTTGTGATCTGCAATTCTGATATCACAGGGCTGTACTTTTTATTTTAAGAGGATACAGTACATATGAGTCATAGTTCTTGTTAATGATTGTTGTTAATGAACAGTTGCAAGAGATCAGATCTGGTTTCCAGATGACAACTATTTTTCTTTTTAGATTCCTATCACTTACTGGAAGATGGACAACACTACGCATGCAGTCCGACTTGTTTGTGCAGTAACAGCAGTTGGAGCAGTCCTCCAGTTCAAGTTTATTTTGGCACTTATACCTGAGAACACCCACACAACTGATGCACCACATGCTATTAATAACCAAAAGCAAAAAACAATATCCTCATTCTTTTCTAAATACTTTATTTTTCACAGTTGTTCCTTGATTTCCTGGTTTGCTAGTATTATCCACAGTGCTGCAGTGAAGAGATAAAGACCTAGTGGGTCATATTCATAAAAGATGGCGGTAATTTCCAGCCATTAAAAAAAGTGACTGGGAAGCATTTAACACATGATTTATAAAACTACTGCCTGCACCGAAGAGTTACATTAAAATACAATTCATTGTTAAATGGCAAAATGACTATGATTTAATTTGTTACTGTATTCCCTCAGTTTGCAAATACTTGCACAATCCATTCAAATACAATACATACAAGAACATCTCAAATCTGTTTCTTGTACAGTACACTTTACCATTCAAAAAGCTTTTTTTAAACTAAAATAAATAAATACAGCTAGATTACATAATCCTGCCTGTCACACAATACTACTCAGTTTGATAGTGAAATTGGATTAGAAAACATTACATAATTGTTGCAATTTATTTGTAGTTACTAAATACAACTTCCTGAAACTAATAATCCTGTTATTCACAAATATGTATTTTTTCATATACAGCTTTTTAATTATATAACTGCCTGTATCGGTAGATGGAATTAAATATGTAAAGCCAAGTAGCCTAGCTTTCTGCGTATGGCAGTGATGAATATATAGGAATGAAAAATAGTGAGTGTTTTTTTTTTTAGCTGCAAAACTCACCAACATCAGAATCCTAATCATGAGTAAATACACATTAATATGGGGGTAGCCTTGTTACTAGCAGTTCCACTCTTCAGTACATGTTAGTTCTCCAAAAAGGTGAATAATTGTGCTCCTGTTAAACTGATACCTGCTACGAATCACATCATCAGAGTAATACAGAGCAAGTCACAGCTCAAATCTGCAGGGTCTTCTCACTCTTCTGGGAGGATCATGTTCCACGATAAGCTGTACAGTCCACACAAGTACACCAAGTCTGGCATTTTCTTAGAGCAACACATTGGTTACAAACGTGGTTTATGTTTTCCAATCAGCAAGTAGCCTATCCAGTGTATTTTTAGTTAGTACACTGCAGTATTCTGTGATTCTGTCAATGAATATTCATTACACATGGCCAGTCGAAAACGTAACGTTTCACTGCCACATTGTTTTAAAAGTTGAGGTTTTTATTTGTATTTGTACTATTATTCATACCGGGTATGTAGCAATCAAAGAGGGATAAAATGCACTAACAAATTTTACTTACATGCAGAGGACTACATTAGTTAGATGATGACTATATCACTGGTGTGGTTTACATTCAAAAATAAAAATAAGTCACTGTAACAGGGGGTTTTGTTACTGTCGTGAATGATGACACACTACAAAACGAAAGGTGCCATTAATACAGCAGATGTAATTCTGCTAACAAATGGAGGTCCCGCTGATACACCTGTCTGCCTATACTGGTGGGATCTACTATCCTGAAACTAACTTCCTGTTCCTCAAGCAGTTCACCCAACCCAAACCCCGGATAGACACACAGCTGTGGCTTCCTTCTCCCAAGGCAGCCCCCAACTAACTCCCAACCCCGAATATCCACACCCTCGTATGCGGAGTTGATCACTTAGTTTCTTTTCCAGTCCTTCGGCAGCACAGGCAGTCTGACAGCTTTGAAACAGCAGTGCTCTTGATCCTATGGCTTTTCAGCAGCCCTGAATCTAATCTGTGGGTTCCTTATATATCTGACGCTCTGCTGGAACACGCCCACCTGCTGGTTAGGAATCAGCAGCTGGCAGTCAGACACTGCTTCTCCCCGCAACCAAACACAGCAGGCAGGCTCATTCCACACAGATCGTCAGGTTCTGCTTTAAACATTCATGCAATGAATCCCACAATCATTTACATTAAAGAACACATTTACAATATGTACACAGAACTAGTTTTCTTTTAGAAAGAGAAATTCTCCTTCCTAATGCAAATGACATAATTAATATTAAAATACGGGAGAGTATATTTAAATGTGTCTGTCAGCATTCCAATTAGCCTTGCATGACGACTGATATCGTGCAGCTTTCTTAAACTCGGTTCACAAGAAGTTTTTAGGTTGTGTTAAAGAACCACAAGTGCAGCCACAAAAGAAATACAATAAAAAAAGCAAAGGAAACAAAACAAAAACCGATACATATCATTACACAGATACCAAAAAAAATAAATAAATACCAACATTGCATAAGACAGCACTTTGCACTATCCATGCATTATTTACAAAATGTTTTTTTAACTGCATATATATTCATATTAGATAATGATAATCAATAATCAATGAAATAATCAATGAAATCATAACTGTGGGCTTTGATCAATTAAAAAATAACTGATCGATTAACCTTGTCTTCCTGAGTGCGGTATCAAAAAACGGTGCACGAAAACAAATCTTGAAAAATGGCAGGAGATACTTGCTGGAAGGTATACCCAGTATTTCACAATATCTCAGAATGAAGAAAAATAGACTGCAACTTGCAACATTTGCACATCAGTTGTTTCCTTTCATGGCAGTACTACAAGTTTATCATATCATCTTAGTCGCAAGTAAGTTGATTTTACTTTTTATTCAATGTATTTCTTTCAAACAGTATCAGAAAATGTATATTGAAAAACTTGTTTGTCTGAAAACCTGGCTGGCTTAGGGATTTTATTATAGCGTATCGAGTTAGTATTTGCTATTAGGAGCGTTAAAACGTAAGCTGATGAAGGCTAACAAAATTTCCAATGCTGGATGTTACTTTATTATACGCAATTAATCAATCATTAAAAACGTGCAAACAAGAGTGAATCAAATAAACAACTACATCTTGACATTCCAAACACTCAGACACACATCTTCCCCTTTCCTCACCTTTTTTTGCCTTTAAAAGCTTTATACACTTTTTAACCCATCATCAGCACCACTGACTATAAAGAAAAAGAAAACCCTTCATATTTTGTTATCGCTCCCTCCCCTTCCAATGAAACATTCAAATGAAAAAGAGCCAGGTGTGAACTCTCTCAACACATAATACACCACAAACAGCAATTAAAAACTAAGTCAATATTTTAAATGACTCACTTTGGTTAACTTCCAATTACATGTAAACAATATTTTTTAATGGTTAAAATACATGCAAGTAAATATATGAAGCATTTGCAGTAATTACTGTAAATGACATATAATCTAAAAGCTCAAGTCAAAATGTCATCATTAAAACACAGTTTGTGTTATAGTTGTATTACTGATTTATAACTGAGCTGCGGCAGCTTTAAGAGAGCTATGTGCCGCAGTGCTCGCAAGGACATATTCCTCTTTGTGTAATCGAAAAAGGCATAATCAAGTTACTATATATCTGGGAGACATAAGATTAAAAATTACAAAAGTGGACCACACCTGTGCCACCAATGCAAAGGAAAGAAATAGAGGTTAATTTATATATATATATATATATATATATATATATATATATATATATATATATATATATATATATATATATATAATCTGATGGGGAATTAAAAAGGAAAAAAAAAACCCTGATAGGAGGAAACCTCTGGTGGTCCCATCGGAAAGATGGTCCCCTCCAGGCATACTAGCAATACTACTTTTTGTTGGGCAAAAGAGATATCATGGAGAAAGGGATGAGCACAAGACTCCACTGCAGTGGAAGACCTGTTGACACTGACTTTGGCTGCTGTGGTTGCTGTACCTATACGGAAGGGATAGATTGTCTTTTGCATGGACAATGCAGAATGCAGTCCTGGTTGAAAGCGAGACCAGATGAACACAGCAGCAGTGTGGAATAGTGGTTAGGGCTCTGGATTCTTGACCAGAGGGTCGTGGGTTCAATCCCAGGCGAGGGACACTGCTGTTGTACCCAACTGTATAAATGGGTAATTGTATGTAAAAATAATGTGATATCTGTATAATGTGAAATAACGTGATATCTTGTAACAATTGTAAGTCATCCTGGATAAGGGTGTCTGCTAAGAAATAACTAAATAAATAAAAAACACGGAGGAGAGGGTGAAAGGACCGAGGGCAGCGGAGGCGAGGTGATTGCGCAGGGATACATGTAATTGAATAACAGGTAGCTGAACAAATGAGCTGAAGGAACCAGTATCTGAACCAGGGAGCCTTTAGAAGGGAAATGCAGTCACCATTTGAGAATTCAGATTTCAAAGAGAAAGAGAAGTGTGGTGGGTGAGTAGCCATTTTATATCTAAATTGATCATCTTAGATTTAAATGATTGAGTCTGGGTCTATAGAGCTGTGTAGTGATACACAAACCAAACGCAAGACAGAGAATAAGGGCATGACTTGGGATTTAAATAGGGAGATTGACAGATATTTTGGTGGCACAGAATGGGGGAGGAGCCCTAGCTCCTGCCCCCTGAACCACACAGTATGTAAATATTCAATATATTCTTGTCACTCAAGCACTGCAGTAGTGCAGTACAGAAAGTGGATTTTAAAGAGTAAAAAGCTTCAAAAGACATTGTTTTTTATTGCCACCTTACATTTTAATGATGCCACCTTACAGTCTTAGTCTGAGTGTTTTTTATTGTAATCATTAAAATATGTATTATTTATTTATTTGTGAGGTGCTTTGACAATGAGTTCTCTTCAGTTCAAGTTGCCTGCCACAGACATATGTAATGTAGGGTAAATCAGACAGTGCTTTTATATTAGTAAGCTCCAGCACTATCAGTTGCACAACAGTGTAATACCAGAAAAACAAAATGAAAGCTGATCCAAAGTGGCCGATCACTAGATGGCGCTCTTTCTTACTTTGATGAAGACACTAAAGGTAGATCTAGCCTTTGTTACATATATCTATATCATATATCTATGTTTTCTTATTTTGGAACATTCACTTTTTGCTTCATAATTTCAAATTCAAATATTTTACACAATAGTTCTTAGCGTAACTGAAACCTACAGGTACCAGGCACAGTCAATCAGAATCAGCCAGGGGAACAAAAGGCAGGGACATGGATTGAATCAGCCTATCAGTGACATTCTTTGTTAACAAGCATGCGCTAAGACAGAAACTACCGAATCACTTGCTCATTCGATTGACTGTGCCTTTAAGGACGTAGTCTGTCGGTGCACTGGAGCCATGCTCATTCGCCCTTGTTAGTGACAGTGTTTCTAGCTGCCTATCACACATCTTTTGCTTCCAGTCAAACTGACGGACGTCTTCTGTCTCTGCCGGTCAACTAGCTTTTGAAACCGTCCCTGATGGGTATTTACAGAAATGCTGGTATATTTTCTATTCTTTTTCTATTCATTAAATATTTATTACAATATTTTCCAGAATTTCCTAGGGCAACTTTTGCATACACTCCAGCTTGAGAACCTATACTTTAAACCAGGCTATTTTACTCTATTTGCTGTGACATCCTACCAGATAAAAAGAAACTGCATATAAAAGCATTGGTTATCACTCAACTATCTTCCTTAGATATGCTTTAAGGGTGCCACACCTACTTGGCTGCTAACCAAGCTCCCAAAAATTTAGAATGTTTTTTCCTTCACCTAAAATTAGAAACATGAGGGAAACAGTTAACCTATAGGGAACTTATTGACATTGCACTTCCTAAGGCATACTTTTTGATGAAGCTGTGGGAACATGATTCTAAAATGACTATCTCTTCTGCAGCATGGCACACTGCATGGAAAATGTGCTTTCAGACCCAGGGTCCCAATTAGTTCAGATTATTGTTCTCTTATGCTTTTACTGGTTCATTTCCAAGTGCACTACTACTGCACAGGATATTGTTTCCCTCAACAGTTTCTGCTGCAACAGTTTTATGGATAATACAACCTTGCTTTCTGGAGTGAAGAACTTGAACCATTTCAGTAGGGAAGGCAGATCAAGTGACTAATGAACGTTCATTATTTTGTAGTTCTCGTAACTGACGCTAAAGACAAATACAAGTGAAACATATTATCAAATGGACAGGGCCTTTAGGGATAGGGGGGTTAACTTTCATCAATAGAGGCTGACCAGAAGTTCCTTTATTTTGGTAAAGTAGAATCTTTTTTGGTAAAGCTGTAAGATGTGTAAGAGTAAGTGTGTAAACATGTAATTGTTTGTTCTGTGTTCATGAGCAGCTAGGAGCTCTGAGAGATTATAGTCTGTGTTATTCTGTCTGAGTAACCAGTAGACATCAGCTCTGTCCCTTAAATTTGCATTTAGAATGAATGCAAAGCAATGAGCTGCAGCTTTCTTTTATCCTCTTTGGGATTATCCACTGTCACCCTGACAAAGTGAGACAAAGTGCCAAGGTTATATTTCTGAGTACATTCCCAGGTATATTATGACAGTTCATTTGTGGTTCCCCTAGCTCTAAAACCATAATTGTAACACTGTACAAGTACTTGGAGATTAGACATTCTGAGAGCTCTACTGAGACAACAGGGTTGCTCTAAACTTTTAAAACGATACTAGGATGGGAATGAAATAGAAAAAGCAGCAACAATATAGTAACGATAACTGAATAATACAGCTTTGAATAACACTAAATTATCTGTTACTATGGTTACTGCATTGATTAAAGGTTATGTTAAAACCCCACTTTTTGGTAGTTCTGTAGTAGTATCCTACAATTACTGCACAGATGACATCAGCATGTTAGAGAATCCTAATAATGTAAGCCATTGAAGTTTCTGAGGGAGCTTTTAGCTGCTACTTCCTATGTGTGGAGTCAGCTTAGGGTGTCGGCAGATATCGTGTAAGATAGCAACCACATATCTTTCCTTAGTGAAGTCATTTGAAACAACTCCTTTCCTCTGTCTTTTAATCACAACAACTATGAGTGTATTATGAATGATACATTTAGAACTAGCCAACCCTTTCAAAACCAGACACAATGTCATTTGCTTTATCATGGTTATACTTTGTTCACTGTGAAAACATTGATAATGTTTATTATTGTGTACTGATTGATATTATATTCCTCAGAAAGCTCACAACAACGAGTGGAACTCACCACTTATGTCTGATACATTTAGAATTAGCCAACCCTTTAAAAACCAGACACAATGTCATTCGTTTTATCATTGTTATTATTATTAGTTTATTTAGCAGACGCCTTTATCCAAGGCGACTTACAGAGACGAGGGTGTGTGAACTATGCATCAGCTGCAGAGTCACTTACAACTACGTCTCACCCAAAAGACGGAGCACAAGGAGGTTAAGTGACTTGCTCAGGGTCACACAATTAGTCAGTGGCTGAGGTGGGATTTGAACCGGGGACCTCCTGGTTACAAGCCCTTTTATTTAACCATTGTTGTACTTTGTTCACTGTGAAAACATTGATAATGTATATAATTGTGTACTGATTGATGTTATATTCCACAGAAAGCTGCAATGTCCCAAAATAATGTTCAGTTTTATACTAAAATAAAATCTTTTGCTGTCTATTAACTGTATTAATTCATTGTTTAGCCTTCTTTGCAACTCAGGAAACAGACCTTGGCTGTATTTACACCGCAGGAATACACTTATAGACCAAATACACATTAGATCTGGTGAAGTGGTCTCACTGTGTATGCTTTCTGCATTAGCACAGGAGTTGAAGGGCTGTTGAAGTCACATCATGTTTAATATTTTCAAAACAGAGCGTAACTTCCCTTAAGTAAGAATCAGTGATCAAAACAAGAATACTGCTAATCCTGAAATGATCCATCATAACTGATTTAGCCTTTATTTTAAATACAGCAACTGTATCAGACATACTCAAAATATAAAAATATAGATTTACTAGGGATTTAATGTGTGGGGGTTTAAAGCGGTGCACAAGTTTATGTCAGTATGTGCTGCGTAATCATGTAACCCACGATTTAAGCTAAAACGGTAAGACATTTAAAAATGAACTAATTTTGACACACTAGAAACAGTTTGCTTGCGCATGCCAACAGTGCTGCAAACTTGAGGGAAATGCATGTGTATATATGTGTCTCATATGCACAGGGCTGCGTGTTTGAATGAACCTGGAAACAAATTAAAATAAATATGTTTCCAGCCGATTTGTCCTCCTCGCCTCTTGTGATGCTCGACTACATCTACAAGGGAAATTTGCTGGACCTGTATCTTAACCTCAGTATTGTCGTGTGTCTGCTTCTTACTGTGCCTGTAACAGTAGGCTTGGTGGTCCAGTGGTTAGAGAAAAGAGATTGTTACCAGGAGCCTGACCCTGAGCAAGTCACTTGAACTTACTTACTTTCTACAATGTCGCAGGAACATTTGAATGGACTAGGGCAGATATCTATCGTGCACCAGTTTTGTCGAAGAATGGATTAATCAGGTATATTGCAGACTTTGCCACTCCGAAAGCACGAAAGGTTCATTTCTAACTGTCTCTGTGAGTGTTTTTTTTTGTGATTGCTGTAGTAAAATGTAATACATTTAATAGTGTTGTAGGGAATAGGAGCCCCGGAATCAAGTTTAGCATGGGGCCATGTCGTCAGGTGCAGTGGTGCAGTAAATAAATCAAGTCCACACAATCCTTTCTCCCAAAATAGTCTGTGGATTTTAATAATAATAAAAATAATAACAAATAACACTAAATAAGTCCACCCCTTTACCAGCGATGGTATTGGGGGGTACACGGCAGCTCTCTTAAAAATAAACAAAAACGGGACTTTGTCCGTCCCCACGTTCTCTGTGCACGCAGTGCTCTCGCTCCAGAGAAGCGTGGTGCCGTGAGTGGTGCAGTGCGGTGCTGTGCTGTGCTGTGCAGTGCAGGGACGTGCTCTTTATAATTGCCGGTCCACGGCTCACTCCTCCTCTGCAACACAAAACACACGTAATCCAAAATCATAAAAACAATACAGGCTCCAACCGTTTGTGTATCATTCTCAGCGCAAGGGGAGGTTTTGACATAGCTGCTTCCCCTTTGTACCCAGCAAACTCCTCCCTGCAGCCAACGCGTTGCCATGATTTCTCCAATAGAGGGCTGCCCCGCAGCTGACTGCAATGGAATCGTCCTGAGTACTTGCAGCTACGCGCCCCTCCTAATATGGTCACCTTCCGGTTTCCACCTACCACCGAGGTGGTAGATCTAGGATGCAGCATACCTTCCCCCTTACACAGCGCCCTTTCTAATCGGGAGGGAGATTTGCAGCATCGATCCTTTCTCTCTCTATCACAGGCCACAACAGGACAAACGTCGCCACTGGTGAAATGTTAATGGCTTTGCTATATCTTTCCAAAAGTTTGCTGCCTAAAACACAATAAAACCCACACTGGACACACAGCGATAGCTGCGAGCATGAGAAAATAATACCTTGATGTTCATGGAAACAGTTAAACCGGCTGCTGTGTGAAGCGAGCAAACCAAATTGAAAATGTATTGATTTTAATGGGTAACATAGCAAAAGAAAAAACAACTGCAAAAGTGTATAATAATTTTATTGCAAAAGCAAAGCAGCCACATGCAATGTGTGAGACAGACAAACATAGAAAGACAAACAGACCTGAAAAGACAGGCAGACTATATTCGTCAATAAGCGATTATAAACAATGGCAAAAGTGTATAATAACATTATTTCTAATCATATTCTATAATTGGTAATGCCAGAATTAATAACATGTTTATAGATTGTTTATAACTGATCCCTAAACTAAAGGGTTATCGTTTCATGTATTTAAAATCATTGCAGTTGCTTTGTAACTGACTATGTAGGAACCAGGAGTGTATGTCTGTAATATGTAGAAACAAGGAGTTTGTTATTTAATGTTTGGTGTGACTTTTCAAGCAAAATAAATGTAGTCGCCATGTGAGGAGAACATCCTGAAGCTTGGTAAAGGATTGGCTAGTATAGTAAAGCACAGAAGAATGTGGTAAACCATAGTAATGGTAAAGTAAAGGAGATGTAGGTGGTGCAACATTGTACCTTTACCTTTCACACCTTTTACCTCTGTAGGCCTGGGTTCAAATCAGTGAAATATGTTGTGGTGGTTTTAGCCTAGCCCCCAGTGGACATCAGTTCACTTAATAAAACCACCATGGAATGGCTTGGGGGTGTTCAGGTTAGGATTGAGGTGTGCTCACCTGCCTGTAGCCAGTTTCACTGTCCTTCACCATTCAAAATCACTACATTTACCACAACAAACATTTAGAAGGTTGGCTTCACTTCTAATTCCAGTGTCGAACAAAACTAACCAAAAGCTTTTCTTTTTGTTTTTAGGTTTATACCACTGTTTTCTCATGGTATATTGTTTTCTTATCAATGCAGGTATGTAGGTGTTAAAATAAAAATAACACCAATGGGGGTGGTGATGATTGGGTTATTTGCTTAAATTAGTTTGAGAGTGCTGACGCTGTCATTTTGTACTCTCTGTCCCATGAAAACTAGTATTTCTAGAACATCTGAACATTTCTTTGTGTAACAGCATTTTTCAAATATTCCCATACAGAACAATTGTATATAACAAATGCCTGCATATGACAAAACATATCCCATATCCTTATATAACTTTTTTTTATTTAAGTACCTTCACGGTATTATTATTATTTTATTTTTTTAGTATAAGACAAATATATTTGCCATATATGGACAAATATATAAATTATTTTTAGATACTACAGATAAAATACAATTTTCAAACTATATTTCATATAAGAGCATTAATGAATATACACTTTTATATTGGGGCAGATGGTGCACTACCAAGGGATGAGCATTGATTTGACAGGCTTAACATTCTTGCCAACATTTCTTATTTCTTATGTAAAAACTACATTAACAGTAATCCAGACAGACGTTCTAAATGATATACTATATTTAAAGTCACTGTTTGTTGTTTTTCATACTCTCCCAGTTTATATTTTCATATGCTTACAATAGGACAGTTTGGACTACTGGGGTTTGGATTACCATACTGTATATTTAAGTACAAAGACTTAACATAAAGTTTTACATATGTATAATTAATATTTGTCTAAATTAAAGGTGTGTAAACCTCAAAAAGTTGTACTTTGCAAACTTCAAACCAGGAAAAGTTTGCCAAAGTTCTCATAAATGTGAACTAGTTTGACCCTACTACTATAAATTGTATGTAATATTTTGTTCTGTGAATAGTTTCGAAACCCTGTATTTCTTATAAGTAAATCATATAAATGCTGATGGTGACCCTGTCAGCTATGACAGCCCAAATTGCATCAAAATGTAACCTTTCATTTTCTGGATGGAGCTGCAAAACTGCCATATTGCCTTTTAATGTATATAGATTAAAAAAAGACAAAAAATGCAGTATTATAGAAATGAATGTTTTACACTGTAAGTAACCCTTTGTTTTACGTAGCAGTGAAGTGTCGGCATACAATTCCCAGCAATGTAGCCGTAGTTGTGTAATGGTTTAAAATTATATATAATCTTTTGTGATACAAACTTATAATAGGTCTGGATACACTTTTAAAATACCATTACAGAGAAAGAAAGTATTACTGCATCAGTTTTACTTTGCATTGTTTGATTTAAACAATGTTTTAAGTGCTCAAGAACATACAGACACAAATGTTTTTAAAAATTTCATTTGCTTAGATTTCCATGTCGATTTCAGTCTCAGCACTTGACCTGAAATCTCTGTCACAGCCAACAAGAACCAGAGCAGCCTGAAGAGTCTCCAGTGGTATTTTACTTTTATGTGAGCATCTCTATAAAACATTGCATTGCCACCTAGTATAAATGGATGCCACTTCCATCATTAAAGGGTTTAGAAATGTTTTTCATAATTTATTTGCAGCTGTGTGGACGTTTTAAACCAGGAAGAAATTAATATTATCAAATGAATGTTACTGCAGTGGGACAGTAGTAGGAGCAGCGCACAACTACCAGGAAAAGAAGCTGCTACTGACGTTTTAGAAGGGTGGTTATAAATAAGAGAGCGTTGTAATTATGCAAACCAAAATTCTGACCACAGGACAAAGTTCAAATAAGTCCACAAGACACGAGACACTGGAAGTTCGAGGTTGTTCACTTACTTAATTGGACCAAACTTGCAGCCCCAACCTAAATATTTCTATAGTATATTGGTTTCTATAGTGAACAGTTTTTAAACCGCAACCACAGTATTTGTACTAAACAAGGTTACTAGACCAACTCATTTAAGAAACGTACTGGTGTCTGAAGGAATTCCTTACTGGTCTAGCCTGAGACAACCTCTGCAGTTCCCTACATTAATTATATATCTCAGCACCATAGAGCTAAGTAAATGCCAGTTAGAAATTATACACCTTCAATATGGTGTGCACTCTGTCTGTCTGCAGTGGAATACATAATACTTGTTTACCTACAATGTCAGTGACATACATTGGTGGACAATGAAATCCTGACAAGAGAAGACTTGACTTATCAACCCCATTAACTTACCTGGCTTCGAAAGTAAACATGTTTCAAAAACATAGAAGACTCTAGAAGATGATTCATGAACAAAATGTGTCAATTACTTTGTGTCATGCAACACATTTTAACTTTAGTGGCCTCTGTTCTCGTGAAATAGGTTAAAAAGACTGGGTGGCTTGATTGAAGATTTGTTTTATTTTCAAAGTCTGATTCAAACACAGATTTGTTTGCCTGTGAAAATCTGCTGAAGAAAATGTTTTCAGTTTAAAAATATGTTTTTAATTAATATTCATGACATGCAAAACGACGGGGTGTCTCTTACACTAAACAACACGTGACTGTGTGTGCTTCAGCAAAGCGCTGCATAATAACTTAATAATGCTACCCAATAGTTGGATTTGAAGGGTAAAAGTTCAGGTCTAAGTTCAAGGACTGTTCCCGTCACATGCTGCATGTATTTCCAGTTATCTGATCTGAACCCACAGGAGCAGACAGATGAGTAGACAGTGATTGCATAGTGAAAGCTGATGCACAGTTCTGCATTCCTACAGGTATTGAAAAATGGTATGTGGGATGAGCAATCAAGCAAGAATAAACAAGACGTGGTAGATTATGAAATCCTCTAATTTCAATTTTTTTTTGTTAGACATTAAGTTAATTCAGGTTATGATGACTCTGGCTGTAATCTTGATATTAATGATTTATCTATCAATTGTATGCATAGTTGTTTTTTTTGTTTTTTTTAAAAAAGACTTATTAGTCATAATTACTTGTCAAAAGTTTAAAACAATTGGAAATTCATGTAAATAAGTATTCCAGTTTAAAGTTGTGTAACCTTACAGGATTGTACAAAATAGGTACCTATAAGAAAATGTAGATTACCTTTAATGGGTACCCAGAATAAGCCAGTTCAGGGTGATTACACACTTTTTAAAAATGAGGGCTTTTATAAATCTACAGATAATTAAATCTGTGCAATACAATATAAGGCAATAATAAAAATAAAATCATCTCTGAAAGATATTCAACCTGGTTACAGTTGTGGAATGCAGCAAATATGAGCTTCTAAAGTCTGACCTGTTGAAGAAAGTTGCAAAATGTATCCTATTACTATGAGTCATTTCTATTCCTATTCTAAATGCTAGTCTGACCTAAAGTGTGTCTGACACATTTACTGTACATGTTTTTTTTTTTTTTACAATACTGTTGTCCATGGAGAAACGTTTTTGGCTTTTTGGTAGGAAGAAACTATAATGCTTTTTATCTTTCTATATGTTTGTATTAACAAAGTGCATACATGGTATTTAGTTTTTTAAATAAATGTTAAGTTGTCTACAGGGCTGGGTGGCACAGCAGACTAGTTTCACATTTCCATCTGCACTGTAAAACCAGTCTGTAAAACTCAATCTCACCCTTTTCTAATATAAATTTAGAGCTGGTTCCAGCTGCAGTCTACAATCCAACATGCAACCAGATATTACACCAAACGTGAAAGGTTATCTGTGCTTATCACATTTTTGTGTATTGCAATTTATAAACCAACTTCCAATATTTCCCTCACAACATAATATATTCCGAGCAAACAGATAAACAGGTTTGAATACTTTTGAGTACCATTGCTCAAATAGCTTTATTAACTGGGCAAGTGTTTAAAATTGTTTTGAAAAACCTAGCAACTTATCAAAGTTTTTATTTGTGTATTTATTTAACCCATTGAGAAAGAGGCCTTGTTTACAAGGGGGTCCTGGAAAAAACATAGAATTTGTCTTGAACTTCCCCATTTTAGGTAGTGGATTTCCATGGCTATGTGTACCATCTTTTGACCATCAGTGGATACATTTCTATTAAAATTTTGAAGTGAATTAGCAGTTATGTGAATTTATAAATTCAGCAAAGGTTATGCTCATAACCTTTAAAATCAATTTCTAGCAAAATAAACTTACTAATGTGCTGACACCCGTGAGAAAGAGCCAGGGGCTGTGGTTGCTACAGTGCTCATTACATTTACAGTTACTCATATTGCTTCAAACTTTTCAGATGGTAGTTTACAGCATGTTGGTCTTGACTGAGAGATCATGTAACCAATGTGTAGAACTCACTGCATCATGAGCTCTTGAACAATGCTAGGATAATAAAATGAGCAAAGGTTACATTGGTTCCTAAATCAAGCCTGTTATGTAAAATAGAAGGTTAATTTTTAACTGAGTTTGTTGAAATTGCACATTTCTCATATTTGTTTTACCTTGTAAAATGTCTTCTTCCAGGTACATGTTATTTGTACTTTGGGATTCTGCAAAGTAAAAGCTCACTGATTTTTTTTAACATTTCTAATTTTGGCAGAGCAGATAGATTCATGAACATCCTATTTTTGGAATGTGATGAGAGGGAGGGTTCTCCAGGGTGTGTTTAATGGGGATGTGGGGGCTGGGGGGGGGGGGGGGGGTTCGAACATGCAATTTTTTACCGCTAATCAGTCTAGCTACATTCTTCCGAATCACTTTGATGGTAATCTTTTCAATCCCAGAATTTAATTTCAAATGTAGGTAACATTGGTTAGCTAAGCTGAATGCCCCCCCCATTATTGTTTTTATACATTTTACTATTTTATGGCATTTGCAGTCATTCTAAGTGTTGTTGCTCCAATATTTCTCCAAATCTGGCTCTGAGCTTACTTTTGAGCTTATCTGGACAATCCTAACTACCCAGCATTGAACCCAGACTTCTTCATTCCATTCAAGTCATGTGACAATGGAACCTTTCAACCTGCCAGGCACACATACTCTCTCAATATATATGTAGAGTAGGTGGGGCCAGAAGACATTTTTACATAAGTCTGCTTATAAGAGCTGCACAGTTCTAAATAATTTGTATTAACAACAAAACAATGCATGTAGAGTAGATAAATGAAGAACGATTATGATGTGTCACGGTTCAGCTCTAAAAGAATAATATTCTACCACATAGAGCAGTAGTTTTTAACCCCGGTCCTCGGGGACCCCTGTGTGTTCTGCTTTTCATTCCAGCTGAGCACTCAATTACTTAACTAAGTCCTTAATTACACTAATAACTAGCTAATTATACATTTTTAATTGTTCTCAGCCCCTAAAAAGTTGCAGATTTCAAGTTATTTATAACGTTATAGTTAAGTTGAAATCTCCAACTTTTTAAGCTGAAACAATTAAAATGGCAGAATTAAGCAAATTATTAGTTCAATTAAGGGTCTAGTTAAGTAATAGAGAGTTCTGTTGGAATGAAAACCAGAAGACAGAGGAATCCCCAAGGACCGGGTTTCAAAACCACTGCCATAGAGAGACATTGCCTTTGCACTAGTTTGAACAAATCATAAATTCCCATCTTAACTGCTTCTAAGTGAATACAAAATTGATTTGTTCTGATAATCACATTATTACTGTAAAATTCAGTCCATAATACTTGAATTCACTGATTTTAACACAACATATTATGGGGGTGATAAGTGTAAATGATCTAACTGGAAATACATGGCCTTACATTAAATGCCTTCTGTTTTAATTCAAGTTGTGTAACTTACTGATGTTTTCCCTTTTAAACATTAGTAATGTATATTTCATTAATTGTTCAAAATAGATATGCTTTATATATTAGAAGTTTACTATATGGGTGGCACCAGGTCTGTATATGACGTATAAAACATGACCTTGTGGTCAAGCAGGTGACCTTTGAACTACACTGCAGGTGGAATGTGCCTGGAGCCAGGTCAGGATTGAGTGCTTTGAACCTGGTTTGGCAGACTCCACTGTAGTTGCTAAATGCTACCTCTTCTCTGAATTGAATGGGCTGTTTTACCGTCTTTCTAACAAAATTATTTCTGCTTTAGATTTGTTTAATACTTCCCTCCCTCACTTGGGTACAGTATTAACAAACATAGGCAACTGTATTTTTTTAAAAAATTAATTTGTGGAATGACAATGAGACTACTAAAGCAAAAGAAAACTATATTGAAAAAGCTTTCCGCAGCCTGTTTTAAATTTTATTTTATTGAAATGTTGTTCAGGTTTTTTTTTTTTTTTAACATATTCCACGAATGGGACTGGATGGAAGTTTTTTAAAAAAATCCCTGAAAAGCATTTCAGTTTAAATAGCATTTAATATGGGCAGGGGGACTTTCTTTTTCCTTTGGTAATCTCGTTGTCAATCAATATATTCATTTTAAACATACAGTAATAAATACAGTAGATGTACTTGTTTCTACAGTGCTATATGTATTACAGCTGGAGAGGTTCTACCAGACAGATAAAAGAAAATTAATTACTTCCTTAAAATGTGGGACACATTTATAAATTAATTACAAAAATAGATATATGATGTATATTACTGTCAGTTTACTACAGCGACTTTAAAAAAATGTGTAACATTTGTTATCATAATATTCCTAATATGTAATAATTATCACTGAAGGTGCAGGTATGGGTTGTGGTTTTAGGTTTATACATGTATAAATGTTAATGTTATATATTTGGGAGTATGTTTGTATTATAAGATGTACAGCTATGGCTAAAAGCTTTGCATCACCCCAGAATTAACTAATTTTGCAATGAAACCTGCTGAATAATGTCACGTTAACATATTGAATTACATGCCGCTTTGTAGTTTTCCATATACTTAACAAAAAAACTGACAAAAATTGAAAAAAGTGGCATTTTGAAATCTAACATGAAATACTGTACTACGATTATGGCTCCCGGTAGACGTTTGAAGTATCATTTTGTAGTTTATTTGACTATATGATGGTAAATTAAATATCTAAATTGTGTTCATATATATATTTCTTATAAATTATGTATCACTCCTAAAATTCTAGATGATGAAAAACGATTGTCCATAGCCCTAATGTACATGGTTCAGTGACTGTCTTTCAGGGTTTTTTTTTCTAAAACAAGACGAGCATAATAAAGTGGGTTATACCGGTTTCCTTGTTATTTATAAGAACATAAGAAAGTTTACAAATGAGAGGAGGCCATTTGGCCCATCTTGCTCGTTTGGTGATTAGTAGCTTATTGATCCCAGAGTCTCATCAAGCAGCTTCTTGAAGGATCCCAGGGTGTCAGCTTCAACAACATTACTGGCGAGTTGGTTCCAGATTCCCACAATTCTCTGTGTAAAAAAGTGCCTCCTATTTTCTGTTCTGAATGACCCTTTATCTAATCTCCATTTGTGACCCCTGGTCCTTGTTTCTTTTTTCAGGTCAAAAAAGTCCCCTGGGTCGACATTGTCAATACCTTTTAGAATTTGGAATGCTTGAATCAGATCGCTGCATAGTCTTCTTTGTTCAAGACTGAATAGATTCAATTCTTTTAGCCTGTCTGCATACGACATGCCTTTTAAACCTGGGATAGTTCTGGACGCTCTTTTTTGCACTCTTTCTAGAGCAGCAATATCCTTTTTGTAACGAGGTGACCAGAACTGAACACAATATTCTAGGTGAGGTCTTACTAATGCATTGTATTATTGTCAAGCTGTATCAAAACATTTTCCATGTCTTCATATACCAGTATGACATGAGTCTCATTGTTCCCTTCATGCATTCATTTCATTGGTTACTTGGCTGAATCATTCATTAGCAGCTGATCAGAAATGCTATGGCTCTGATGGCTTAACGTGACACTCACTTTGTTCACCTTTTGCATGGCATGCTTGTATGATCAAGCATTTGTAGTGGACGAACAACATGTGCTTTATTAAAAGGTTTTCATTATTACGCATGTTATTGAGGGGTTGTACGTGTTTTAATAAAGGACCACTTCATATGGCAGTAGCAATTGATAAATACACTTCCTCGTTGAAGGGCTATAGAACCATGTGACATTGTGCATTGCCTTTGATATGGTGAGTCTGCCATGTCACTTTTTGGTTTCTGGAGAAAAAAAAGCTTTTGAGGAGCTTGCAGAACCATCTAAGCATATAACCAATATTGCTTTCAATTACTGTCTGACTTTTAAAAGTCAAATAACATTCCTAAGTGGTTAAAATATAATTGTCATCTCAATGGTTACATGTAGACCTTCATAAAGTAATTTAAAATACTAGCAAAGCAAGTGTTTAGTAAATGAAAATGTTACTGACTATTTCTATAGTTCTCTGTTCTAAGTACTCTGGTGGGGATGGGGGTAATGGATTGTGGGTTACTGGAGGACTTGGGGGAGGATGGGGGGGGTCCTTATTCAAATTTGTTTTTAATGGGGCTCCCGAGTGACGCATCCAGTAAAGGCGCTCCTCGCAGGATGTGCCCTATAGCCTGGAGATCGCTGGTTCGAATCCAGGCTATGTCACAGCTGACCGTGACCGAGAGTTCCTAGGGGGCGGCGCACAATTGGCTAAGCGCTGCCCGGGTAGGGAGGGCTTAGGTCGGCAGGGGAATCCACGGCTCACCGCGCATCAGCGACCCCTGTGGCCGATAGGGCGCCTGTGGCTCTGCAGCGGAGCCGCCAGATCTGTGTTGTCCTCCGGCACTATAGGTCTGGTAGCATTGCTGTGGATCTGCAGTGCGAAAAATGACGGCTTGGAAGGAGCACGTTTCGGAGGACGCGTGTTTCAGCCTCCGTTTCCTGAGTCGGCGGGGGGGTTGCGAGCGGTGAGCCGGGGATACAGATAATAATTGGGCATGCTAAATTGGGATGAAAACCGGGGTAAAAATAATTGGCGACGACTAAATTAAAAAAAAAAAAAAAAAATTGTTTTTAATAGGGGTTTTCTAAAATAAAAGTCTGAGATCCTTTGAGACTAATCATTAACTAAATATGAAGAGCATCTGTTAACATGTAACAGTGTTCCTTGCAATGAATTGATAAATTGCAACTCGATATTCTTCATAGTGTAGTACACAGCAACTGTGCAAATCTCAAAAACAGAAACTGTTTGACTTGAGGTAACAAACTGAGATAACTGATCCAGAAGGATAAGCTAAACATTTACAGTGTGAATGTCTTGCTGTACTCATTAAAGTGATGGATGGCTGATCAGTAGATAAACCTTTAACTTTACCAAGCTGTAGGCTCACTATGATGATTAAAGACTTCCAATAATACTGCCAATTTAATCATGAATGAAAAACACTGGATGCTTCAGACAACCAACAACTCACAGTAGGAAGACATTCCACTGTGTTCGGCTGCAGTTGTTTTTTACATCCAGCAACTTTTAGTCCCAGCTTGTGCTGAGTGCTGCATCATTAATTTCTTTTTTATCACTGTTTGACAAAATGAGAGGTCACAGGCTAAAATGTGGAAAATATATTTGAGTATAATTAAAATATAATTAGAAAGTATTTTTTGCCAAACTACATATGAAATATATACAGTATGAGGTGCCTGGTGCCTGGTGAGTAGTATTATACGCAATTGGTGCACAGAGGCAGGAGAGGATCATGATGATGAATGTATTGTTCAAGTTCATCCCAACCATGCTCAATTGGATTGAGATCTGGGCATCTGTCATGCTACTAAAACCATGGATGGGTTCATATATCATCTTGAAAGTACCATGATCCGTGTATCGGGCATTGTTGTGTGATGCACTGCTATCGCGGATTCTGTTCTCTGTCGGTGAGATGACTTCTTTAACCATGTGGGTGATAGCGTGGCAATTATTATTCTTAAAACAATAACTGCATTCATTATCAATGTATAAACTTGTTTTCAATATCGCTCTCTGAAAACAATAGCAGATTTACACAAGTTACAACAAACTAAACTTAGACCCCACTCTAGTTCATTTAAAGTTCACAAATCGAGGTTGTTACACGGGCACATGATTTACCAGGAATATGTGAAACATATTTTTACTAGTGAAACATATGACTGTATCTTAAGATATTCTGTTGCATGTGACACAGTATTACTTATATTAGACATTCTCTAAAATGACCACAATGAATACCCGTTACCAAAATTACAATATGAGCTGTATACCGTAAGATACCTGTTATCTAATCACAAACACGTATATATTTTGCTATACATATCATACCCCCATAAGCATTAGCTTGACACTTGCATGTAATTTTCGTTCGTATAGTTCCGTTTAGGTGAAGCAGGACGTCTTAAGGGAACCATAGCAGCGGGACACCAACTCGACAAGCAGTCATTTTGCAGGGACCATGAGCAGTGTTACATCTTAATAACTTGGCAGTCATCTTGAAGGGACAACTTTGATTTGGTAAAAGCCTTGTCTTAAAGGGATTTTTAGAACAAAGGGAGGCCAGAGAGAGTTTCCGATTGGCTAGTCATATCTGAGCTTAGTTTGAACTGGAGGTGTCAAGCACTGTCTCTTGTGTCGGCCAGACTTTGAGTAGATTACCTTGATTAATTGGTGATAACCCGTGTCTCTGCATTTGCATACTGAGTAAATTGCCTAACCTTGGAATTTACAGACTTAAACTAATTAATGAGAAAACCAATCTGTCTGGAATATGACCTACAACCATGAATGCAGACGAGCCTGGCTATTTTGCACAGTGGTTAAGGTGCGTGCTTGTGGTGTGCGGGGTCGCCCAGCCTCCGCCCTGTTACATCCACAACAATGCTTAAGAAAACTACACCATCCGTGCAGCCTTCCGGAGTAATCAAGGAACCCTGCATATACCAAGAAAACATGCTATGTTCATTCAGGTAGGTCCTAATAAAGTGGCTAGGCAGTGTATGTTGTAGGCCATTAAAAAAATTACATGTGATTTATACTACTGCCTGGTTATTTTACTGGCCAGTAATGGGTTTAGATGTGATTTACCATCACAGATGGTTACCAATTGTCAGAGGTACGCAAATGAGCTGAGTCCTGTACTTAAAATGTCAATGGCATACACCGTCTGTTTGCACCCTCACGTTGTGGCTACAGGACATGTTTGGAGACAGATTGTCCAAAATATCAAGACATCAGTTTAAAAAAACTTCAAATAAATTGCACACACACACACACACATATTTATAGTGCTCTTGGTTTATTTTAAATGTATAAATCATTGCGCTGAAATAACATTAATGTATTCTCCGTACACATTACATTATGTGCATATATAAATCTGCACATTATAACATATTTTGCATCATAAAGTCGAATGAAACCTGCTGAATAATAATGTTACATTAACATATTGAATTACATACCGCTTTGTCGTTTTTCATATAATAACAAAAACCTGACCAAAAAAAAAACAAATGACATTTCGAAATCTAGCATGAAATCCTGTTACATGATGTTAAATAAAAGCTCATAATTATGTTTGTATCATTTTTTTTTAATTATGTCTCAATCCTAAAATTCTAGGTGATGCACAGCTTTTGGCTGTAGCTGTACAGCACAGTAGTAAAATCAAATGCATACCTAGCACACTTTCTTTTTACTTTGGCCTATAGGGTACCAGTAACACAAAACAAATCATGCTGCTGCATTACACATACTTTACAATGTTGAACCCCCCCCCCAAAAAACATGATGTTAAATTGAAACTAAACAATTTTAGCACAGTTTCATTTACCATAGCCTACTTAGTAAACAACACAGATCATGGTGTCACATTAACACATTATGATACTATACAGTACCTTACATATACTGCACACACTTTACAGAAATAAATACTTTTTAAACGTACATAGAAAACCGTGTAGAGTACGGGTGGCTACAACACATAGCCTACCTAGTACTTTTGTTTTCTTTTGGCATGAGCAGAGCTCTCCCTAGGAATTCTGTATAGCTGGGTGGCAGAGCATTATAGCTGGGAGCACTTTTAACAGAAAAATAAAATTGCTTTGCCTTAAATATTTAAGAAGACAAAGAATTTGAATAATAATAAGAAATTGAATTGACCAGAATTACACACTGAAGCATAGAATTCTCGTAACAGATTGTTTAAATTTTCAAGACAAACTGTTTTTAAGTCGATTACCATTTCTTTATGTTTCATCTAATCAATAAAAACACCAGCTGCTGAAGCATTTTTGTTTTCTTCGATTTCATTAAGTTCTTGACTTGTTAGATCTTTGTGTCTCTTGCTTTTTTTTTTGTTTTGTTTTAATGTAACTGAGGTTTGGCTTCTTGTAATTCTAGCCACTTGTCTACTGACATGCCTCTGAAAACTTTAACCCTTTGCGGTCCATTGTCGGACCTGGTGCGACATTGCAATTATGCCTATCAGGTCCATTGTCAGACCCTGTCCGACATCATTATAGAAACGCAAAAAACGGGTTTTAGTCATTTTTTTCCGGAAAAAGCAGAGAAAACCATTCAATGGGAACGACAGGAGCCGAGACAAGTCGAAAAAAAAAAAAAGCGTATCTCATGAATAGTCATACATGGCCCTGGTATCAGATAACGGGGCGGTCATAAGTAAACAAGCTGGCTGATAGTGAGTCAGCGCACAGAGAACACGGACATTTGCAGAGCTTTTTTGAGATGTTATAGTAATAAAATATTGACTTGGATCGCATTATTGAGGAGTTTGGTGATAAAACGAGTGATCAGGAGATGATTGATCGGTATGTACGACTATTATTATTATTATTATTATTATTTATTTCTTACATAGGTGAAAGCTATAGCGAACGAAAGGGTGGGGCGGGGCTGGAGATGCCTAGTGAGTGCTTTGTTGTTATGCAGGGCCTTTTAATCCCGTTTGACTGTGAAAAAAAATACTTTTAAACAGCGCATCTAAAATTAACTGCGCGTGTGAAAATAAATTAGACCTTGCATGCCTGACGCGCATTTAATAAATGGATCGCAAAGGGCAAGTCCTCTCACAACAATGTGTATATTTATTGCAAGTTTAATATGTCATGTATTGATAATGTATTAATCAAACTGCTATGGCAAAAACAAGTTCCGCCGTGCATTGTACTATTTAACTGCACAACCAATCAGCGTGCAGCATCCAAACATTCAGTTTTATAATGAATAATAACCCACTCTCTGATCATTTGCGATCTTTTTTGTGTTTCTGGAAAAGCTTACACATCATAGCACCCAATTTCTTGCTTTGGCAAGACTTGAAGATTGCTGTCCACCAATGATCCCCATCCAACTTGATGACAGAGCTTAAAACAATTTTGCCAAGAAGAATGGGCGAATATTGCGCGATCCAGATGTGCAAACCTGGTAGAGACTTACCCCAAAAGAATCACAGCTGTAATTGTTGCCAAAGGTGGTTCTAACAAGTATTGACTCAGGGGGATGAATACTTATCTAACCAAGATAACCATTTCAGTTTTTTTATTTTTCATTAACTGTTGTTTCACAATAAAAATTCTCTTGCCTCTTCAAAGTGTTGAGTAGGTTGTGTAAATCAAAGGAAAAAAAAAACCCCATTTAAATGCATCAAGATTTCAGGTTGTAACACAACAAACTGTGAAAATGTCCAAGGGGGGGTGTATACTTACTATAGGCACTGTATTGAATATGAGCTGTTTATTTAAAATGCATAAAGCAACAACAGTAAGAAGCATTTTAAGGTCTATTCGTAATTACTCATAACAATTTCCTCAGTTACCAAAGTCACTGATATTGTGATACAGTATAATTACTGTACAATTAAGGAGTTTTTTTGTAAGCCTAATATGATGCTGTGAACAGGCAGCGTTGTGATGCAGCCTTTAAGGGCTATAAGAATAGAAGGCACAGGTGAAAGGAGGCAGTTTAAGCACTGTTATGCCTGTTTATTTACAACAAAAAAAAACTGTTCCTCAAATAAAGGGTACTGTGTCTTTAAATATCTCACAGCTACTTACAATAAAGCCCAGGCAAAACAGTTCATAAACAAGTGGTATGTTTGTTAGCAGACATAGCTGTAGATGCTCGGCTAGCAGATACTCATCTTTGGGTGTTCTGCAGGTATTTACCTGCTTTCCGTCAGAGAAATTATAAAGGAGAATTGTAGTTACTTACTTACACTTACTTACTTTTTGCTTG
Source organism: Acipenser ruthenus (assembly GCF_902713425.1). Taxonomy (NCBI): domain Eukaryota; kingdom Metazoa; phylum Chordata; class Actinopteri; order Acipenseriformes; family Acipenseridae; genus Acipenser; species Acipenser ruthenus. The sequence continues at coordinate 16,303,907 of NC_081215.1, forward strand.
TTTGGCTGCTGTGCTCTGTTCCTTGCCCTGGGTACGTCCAACTCACAAGTGGAGAGACTGCTCCTTTTATACACCTGTGGCTGGTCTTAATTGATTGGGAGATTTAAGAATGGTTGAATGGCTGGAGAGTGTCTTATTATTGTTACTGAGAGATCGATACACTGCTGTAAGGGTGGGGCTTGTATTTGTAAGGCCCACAAGTTGGTGTCGCTCCTGCCCTATGTATCAGAGACTTCTACAGAACATTTCACAGAACATAAGGAAATGATTATCGAGCCTTTATGTAGTATTCTTACTACAGTGGTCCAAAGGTGTGCAACGGTGGTACTTCCAGGACCCAGAAGACACTGCTTACATTAAATGGTCAAGGGAGTGTAACAATTTACTTAGAGTAAGGCATAGAAGCGGAGAGCTTCCTTTAATGTAATGCAGTACCAGATATCATGTTTTAAAATAAAAATACATGATTGTGATGTCAAAACTGCACATTTGAGATGTTTGTGACTAATGAAAGTATAAAACAGGTAATAGTTATGGAATTATTTTGTTTGCTCCCTCATCAAGTAGGCACATTATAATATTTTCATACAGAAATATTTATTAAACAGTAAAGGAACAGTTCTCCTCTTTTCAAGCAAATACCCAGACTCTTAATATTGAAGTGATTGCCAATGCACACAACACAGAAGCCAGTAACAGTGGTTGGAAATGTTTATGTTCGTGTTTAAAGTTCCGGCACCAGTCAGTGGTTTGCCAGCTGGGTTTAAGGCCTAAAAGAATGAGTTATCCCAACAATAAGAGGAACCCTCAGCATTATAAAGATTAGTGTTCAACATAAATGACTAGACAACAAGAGTGATGTCATGAAGACCTGAAGATTTATGAGGCCAACCATGTCCACATTAAAACCATGCTGGTTATACCCATGCGTCAGAGTAAAATTGAACATAGTAAATATAAGATGGCTGATATGCGTCACAACCTTACTTAATGGGTGAGCTCAGTTCACTACATAACATTATAATTGACCATCTAAATGAGAAAAAAGCTGTCATATTTACTAAACTGGGTTTATTGGTATAAAGTGAGACATTACTACATCAAAAAATAACACCCCCACCCAGTATTGGTGGGAAAAAATTGCTCCTGCTATGAAGAAAATTACCAGAACAAACAAACGACATAACAATAATAATAATAATAGTAATTATAATAATAATAAAATAAGGAATAACATACACCCAACTATAGTGTGAAACTATTGTGGACCGTATACTTCTTCCTGATGTACACTTGCCCACTTTTACAAAGGCTGTAATCGTGGTATAGTCATAGGGACCAAATATGGACATGAAGGTCATATCAGAGATGATGGTAGGGCTACAGAAATAATAGCCCGCTTTCCTGTAGCAACAGAAGGAGCACAGCCTGGAGGTCAGGGCTGCTTTAGAAACCTAGCTCTCCAAAATAGGAGCGGCTGGACCTGCAAGGGCCTGCCCTACTACTCCTCCAGCAGTAACTGAACTTCCGCTATGGGAGCTGCTAAGGTGTGGACTGAGCTGTACATGCATGGAGGAGTACTAAGGATGAGGAGTACAAGAGGCTGTCTAGAGTGCCCAACATGCCCAGCTGTAGAGCAGATGTCAAGCGGGGATGAGGTGGTGGACCTCACCTACTATTTTTGGAAACTTCTTCCAGATGCACATAATAAGGCTGTAGTTCCAGCAAGAGAGCTCTAGCTTGAGTAGACATGCTGGATCATGCATAATTCATGAAACACAGGGTTTGTTGTGTGCTTGGTGAGAATTGACACAAAGCCTCAGCTTCCATGCCATGAAAGTCCAGCTTTGGGGCAGGTAAGGAAGAAAGCATTGTAGGAGAAAACAAATAGTGGCTTAAACCTTTGACACTATTGGTTTGTCAAAAGATTAAAATGTTACCTCTGTGGTACTATTCTACCAATGGTGGCCTCATACAGAACAATTGTGTTGCCACTGCCATTGCATTGCTGGTGAAGATCATTTGTTAAAAAGTGCCTGCAAGATACTTATGGACTGTGGGTAGATTTATGGACTGAATAGCTGCAGTGTTTCAATCTTTACCTGGTTTCGAGCTTGTCTGGAGAATCCTTAGTGCCAGGCAGCCTTTCTCATACTTTTCAACTCACCAGCCCTACCTACTTCACATATACACTACCGGTCAAAAGTTTTAGAACACCTCCATTTTTCCAGTTTTTACTGAAATTTACGCAGTTTAATGTCTCAATGTACTCTGAAATTAAAGCATAGAACAAATAAACAATTGGAGATAAAAAAAGAAATCATGGAATCGTTTTGTTTAACAAAATTTAATCTAAATCTTTGACTCATCAAAGTAGCCACCTTTTGCAGATATAACAGCCGAACACACTCGTGGCATTCTTTCTACAATGGAAATCAAATATTGTTCGGAAAGGTCTTCCCAACACTGTTGCAGAAGTTCCCACAAATGTGTTGTACTTGTAGGTTGCTTTGCTTTCACACTTCTGTCCAGTTCATCCCAAACCAGCTCGATGGGGTTTAAGTCTGGAGACTGTGCTGGCCATTCCATGATTTGAAGCCTACCGTCTTGTTCTTTTCTTCTAAGGTAGTTCTGACATAGCCTGGAGGTATGTTTTGGGTCATTATCTTGCTGTAGGATGAACCCCTGACCAACTAGGCGTATACCAGAGGGTATTGCATGGCGCTGCAAAATGCTGTGGTAGCAGTTTTGGTTCAGGGTGCCACTCACTCTGTGCAAGTCGCCGACTCTGGATCCAGCAGAAGAGTCCCAGACCATCACGCTTTCCTCCTCCATGTTTGACAGTTGGTGTCACACACCGAGGAACCATCCTTTCGCCTACTCGATGGCGTACAAAAACCCTGCGTGATGAACCGAAGATTTCAAATTTTGATTCATCGGTCCATAAGACCTTCTTCCAGTCTTCAGTAGTCCACTGGCGGTGCTTCATGGCCCAGGCAAGCCTCTTTTTCTTATTTTGCCATCTTAGCAATGGCTTTCTTACTGCCACTCGACCTGTCAAACCTGCAGCTCGAAGTCTTCTCTTCACAGTTGAAACTGAGACTTGCTTACTTCGACCAGTGTTAAGCTGTGCTATCACGCAAGCTGTTGACTCTCAGAAACTTGTCTTCTGATTCTGTTGTGGCTTTGGGTCTGCCAGACCTCTTCCTGTCAGAGTTTCCTCCAGTTTCCAAGTGCCTTTTGATGGTGTAGGAAACTGTACTCACTGACACCTTGGCTTTCTTCGCAATTTCTCTAAAGGAAAGACCTACACTTTTAAGGGTTATAATGGTCTGTCTGTCTTCCTTTGTTAATTGCCTTTTTCTCACCATTATGAGAGCAATATACTACTTCCTGCAGTACAATACTGTCCAAATAATGCTTAAGAGGGTGTAGTAACACAGTCTGTTCCAACACTGCTTTTATACAGACAGAGGGTTTGTAAGTAATCAACAAAAGTTGGGACACCTGTAGGAATTGTTAGCATCAACTTTCAAGGCTTAATTTACTTCCATTGCTACAGAACAGCTGTAAGCTGTTAACCCATTACTTGTTCCCTGAAAAGGGCCTTTTTGTATAACTCTGAAATGTACATTATTTTTCAGTTTTTGGTAACCTCAACTTTTTTTTTTAACCTCTGGCAGTTTACCGCTCACCTTTGTACCATTTCAGGTTATTCACTGGACTTGAACTGCTTAAATTTCAATAAAAACTGGAAAAATGGGGGTGTTCTAAAACTTTTGACCGGTAGTGTATATAGACAATGAGAATAAAAATGTCACATTTTCACATGACTGGATTGAAATGAGAAAGGCTGTTCTGTGCCCGGGAAGCAGATTTTGAGATAAAATATAATAACTCACTATGGGAGCAACAGATCAACCACTCATAATTATTACATACACCATTAAGAAATAAGGCAAAGTAATTAAAATGACATTTGAATCTGCTTACTCTTTAAAAAAAAAAAACTGGTTTGATTTGCAGTTTTGTCAATGCAATTAAGAGAACTGCTCAATTCAATAGCTCTTTACAGCAGCTGGACAGCAGCACATCTCTTTGGAAAGAAAACATAAAAATGAACAAGCAGGGTACTTGGAAACCTTTATATAAACAAACATAAAAAGAAACAACGAATGAATGAACCCAAAAGACTGCTTCCATTTCTCTTTCTTAATTTCTTCTTTGTATATATCCAAGAACAATTTGCCAGAGGGAGCATGCAACACACAAGTTCAACTATATTTTAAAATGTATACAAAATTAAAAAAAAACTTTTATGATGACAGCAGTAATTGCTAGTTGTGTTGGCACTGCTTTCAATGCTTTTGGAAGATACAGGTTTTGTTAATAGCCCTAATGGCAATTATTTAAGTACATATTGTATTGTGTTATGCATCATTAACTACTAAATCTGTCTTTAGTGCTAAATAACAATACTTTGTAATTTAAGCCCTGCCAACATTTGAACTGGTCCAGAGTTGAACATATTTGAAGCCATCTTGTGTATATTATTGAAGCAATAAACTGAAAATGACAATTAGGGATGGATTTAGTAGTCAAATCATGGTTGGTTAAACCAACAATGGTTTGGAATGACAAACTGGCACAGTAGCAGATAACAAAATGGATTTTATTGTAGTTCTTTGTTTTTTATGTGCTGAAACTATAAAACAAGAGATATTAACTATTAACATTCTTGTGGAAATAAGTGTTTTTTTGGTTTTGGCCCACTTGGACTACAGTAGGACAACAAAATGAAGGTTTTGAACTAGGCCGGAAAAACATACTTTTATTTGGTTGGCAAACATAAAATAAACTTACAGAATACTTTTGACGCCTAACATTCCAGTGGCCAACACAGTAGATTCCAAAGTAAGAGCCAGAACCCAGTCTCCAAGAAAATGGTCCACACTGATATATAAACCTTGTTATTAAGGCCAGTCCAGGGACCAACAAAATGTGGCCTTAATAGCTGGGGCTGGTCTTACTACTGAAGGAATGTAGTCAAAACCTTTGTCAAAGATCTTGTCTTCTTCCGTGCAAACTTTTCTAATTCACAGTTTTAGTTTTGAATATATATTTTTAATCTAAATCAAATGTGCAAATGAGTTACATCTTGTTGCATCCAGGTTTTCAGAGGGTTTGGTAGGTTATGGCATGCTTGTCTTATTAGAGGCACGTTAACAGTGGTTTACTATATTATACTATATATATTTAAACTATACTGATTATCATTGTTTATATTCATTAAAGGACTTTTGTCTTTTAAATACAACTTGTTTTGCAATTGTGTTCACTAATTACTAATATGTTAAATATAAAATTTGCATCATGCTTCAGATCATGGACTCTTTATTATCACAGATCAGAAAAGTGACCGTTCTGCACAATAGACTGTGCTAGTGTATCAACATAAACCACATCTTTCTATTTTATAGTAAAGTGTGTCATTTACTACTTCAGTCACCATTAAAGAAGTTGCCAACAGAGCTATCAATTACTTGCTGGAAGAAAATGTAAAAAAAAAAATATGCACAGCGAGTCAAAATAATGACAAAAACAGTTTGTGTGTTATTGGTGCAGTGTGTGCAAAAAAATCCCATTATAGTGAATTAGAACTTATTGACATACTGTGTGCCAATAAGCACCCTGTAGACTTTAAAATGTTTTAAATTATGGGGACTAACCTAGGCAACATTGTAGTGCATATGTTGGAAGTTTTTTTCTGTTTACACTTTATCTACAATATTGAAAGTTGACCTGTCCTCGCAGCTTCTTATAAAAGTTTCCATTAGTAAAATCATAGCAAAGTGTAATAAATCATAAGCATGGGAAAGCAAAGACAAGCATCGTATAGCCCAGAGAGGTATGGTAAAGCATATTAACAAAAAACATATTATTAAACTGTGGTAAACATGTTGTATAACCATGTGAAAACTACAGAATTACTGTGCAAATGTACTGTGGTAAACCAAACGAAAAGAAAAGTCTCAAACAATAAAGCTTGCCATACAAAATCCCACCACAAATTGGGTGCTTTTATTACCTACACAGACAAAGATTTACAGCTGGAGCTGCACATTCCCCCACTGCTACAAAATGGTTTACTGATTTGGATAACTGTATCCTTAGACTAAGTTAGACCACCAAGTCTGCAGTGGTAAATTCACAGAGGAGTCTGCGGATGGCTTTGGAGCGTGACACAATACAGTCCCCAAGAACAAAAGACCACATCTGCACTTAATTAAGGGTGTAATTCACAGGTACTTGTATCTGTGAGGTCCCCTGCAGTCCACAGAAACATGCAGCGCGCTATCCCTACAAAATCATACACACTATATAAATGCTTAAGTTGTAACAACAATTAATATATGGAAGACATTAAAATACCTAACTTAAAGATCAGCTTGGTACAGGTCTGCAATATCACAGCTAGCTTAATTAAGTATCCTTGTTGATGTTTAGAATCACTTTGTATATACTTTTCTGATGTGCCCTGTGGAGTCCGAAAAGACTCTCAAACATTCTCTCTCTGGTACACCAAAATGTAACCATTAAACCACCAGGATGTGATGACTGAAACAGAAAAAGAGTCAAGAAGAAGAGTACATTAGTCAAGACCAAGCTGCTCTTCAAGCAATAATCTCTGACTAAAATGTCCCTTATTATTAATGACTCAAAAACGAATGCCACAGAAAACGGGAAGGGATGTTTTAGTATTATTTATTTATTTATTTACAATTGTATTCACCTTGATTCTGGACTGTTACACCAAATCGGGCCAACAATGAGGGAACGCTAGCTCCATCCTACCTATGTTTAGGCTTTAATAAAGATTGTGTTTCACCTTGATTCAGGGAATTAAGGGCAAAAGATAAGTCTGCGTGTCCTTTTGTGTATTTTTATGAACCCTCTTTTTCACCCCCTAATTTGAAAGTCACCTCACCGAGTATCTAGATGGAATGTGGCATTGTGGGTCTCTAGCCAAGGTGAGCCACAGGAGACTCCCCCTAACAGTTACATAACACCGTGTAACAAATTTTTTTTTGGGAGACTACATTTGGGGGCTGATTCGTGAAAGTGATTTACAGTATAATCGTAAATCTCGAAAAACTACTCACTTCTAAATCTTTTGTAGTCATTTTTGTATTACTTTAGTATAAATACATGTTAATTTGGATTCATATGTTGTTTTTTTCTGACTTTATGTGAACGAAAAGACACAAATTCGCCCGTTTTCTCATTAGAAATAGGTAAATTACAAAATATCACTGTCCTGGTCACAAAAGCAAAGTTTGTGGGAAATAATAGCCATTTTCTATACTTTTGAGGCATAAGCAATTAGGAAATAACACTTACTACCCAGGAACAAAAATTGTGTTTCATAGTGAAATGTACAACACACCTATTTGCATCACAAATAAAATAGCTGAAACACATCCTTGTCTTACACGTTATAGCTGTCTGCATGTGCTTGTGAACGCAAAACATGACATTGCAGTTCGAGGAAAACAGTCAGGAGCATTGTTTGCTTTAGTTGCTAAAACCTGTGTGGACTATTGAACTGTGATAAAAAAAAATAAAAAAAATATATGCTTTTTTTAATACAATTAGTTCTCTTCTTGTGCATTTAGTGTGACGTCCGGGATCCGATTTTTTTAATGTTTTCTCTATGCTTTTCAAAGGGCAATTTTACCAAGAAAACGTACAAATGTAAGGGGCATGTCAAGAAAAAGTGCATGGTTAACCAGGAGACCGTAATAAATTCAATTTGAGCGAGACTTCCCCTTTAAGGTTATTTAAGTCTAAAAAACACTCCTTGAAGGCAAACTAGGAACTAGTGTGGTTCTAGCTAGGCAGGCAGGAACTAGTGTGGTTCTAGCTAGGCAGGTAGGAACTACTGGTTCTAGCTAGGCAGGTAGGAACTACTGTGGTTCTAGCTAGGCAGGTAGCAAGTTCCCTGAAATGCTTTGTAAGCAACATTACATAAGCATTGACAAACCTGACATTCTTGAGCTCTTCCTTTTACTTTTGCCAACATACAATTAGAAAAACTCCAACAACAGCCACTTAGGCAAAAGCAGTGCACAAGACTAATTACAAGCTACGCAGCCCACACCATTATTGTGATGGCTATGAAATCATGCCTTTGAGATTAGACCCAGTCCAGGGCTGGGTCTAAACTGTTACTATGATAATGTTATTGCATACCATGCAAGCGTCATAGATGCTTGTGTTAAGTTGTTACATTGCACAGCCTTATAGTCAGCGATATACAGTATACTGAAAGCCAGAACAGTGAAACAAATTTGGGTATGTATATTTGGGCATTTTATCATCAGATCGCCTGGAAGTAAATGGTTTGAGAGCAGTCACACTTTGAATAGCATTTTATGGGTTTAGAATTGTATTGCAATCATCCACCTGAGGGTCTAAATAGTAATGTTGCAATTTGATTGTGATTAAAGATTAAGATACAGGTTTGGTGTAAACTGTGTTTTAAGGATAGAATCGGGTTCATGTGTACATGATCCTGTAATCGTGGATGTTCTGAGTGGATTTAGTGAGCAAGTACTATTTATTATACTTAATAAATATAGCAAATGTGAAACCTCTGTTGCTATATTTTTGCTGTCCCTGCAACTGTGGTAACTATGTGTTAGTCAGTGAAAAAAATCACAGTTCAGGTGAATAACTTCACACATCATAAGAGACAAAGGGATTTGTAACTTGCAAAGGCTCACTTAGAGTCTTCAAAGTTTAAAATGTAATGCCCTTAGATCCACCATTACTCCCCATAACAACCTCTGCAACTGCATCTCCCTCTGGGGACAGGCAAAGCTCACCATCCCACCATGGAGGAGCACCGGGCCTCACCTTCTTCAGGGCAGCGCTCAGGAGCACATTGCGTCTGTCCAGTGAAACTATTTATTCTTGCCTGACATTCCCCCCTTCTCATTTTTCTCCCCCACTTCTCAGCCTTTCTCCACCTTGCCCACCTTCATATCGAGGGGGTTTCTTATTGGGAGCTCCATAACTTAGAATTGCATATTTTGGCACACAGGGGGGGGGGGGCATTCAATTCTCATATCACACACTACCCCATGCATTATGTAAGCAATAAGACCCGACAGGGTGGGGGGTATTGGGCTATACCGGACCGCCCAAGGGAGCAATGAGGCCCAAAGCCCACCCTGGAGGGTCTTATTGTGCTTAGAAAATGGGCAACTGTTACGAAAAAAAAAGACAGAAACAAGTTTTGTGGTTTAAAACTTGAACATTAGGTGGCTCAAGAATATCTGTCCAGGTGAAAAGGCACTTATGCTGGTACTTTTTATTTCCTGGTCATCTATTGAAAGTTAATCTACCACCTTGCCAAGGGTATTAGCCAATGAGATGCCAGGAAATAAAAAGCCAATTTTTTAATATGTGTATAACAGCTTCTAAACTACCCTTAAAGACCTTTACATTTTATAAAAACTTTCCTAGGCCTGTTCTCCAAAAACTATTTCTATGCAGAAGCGTGCACTTATGTACTGCACAGTTCTTTTTCTTGTAACAAAAGGAGCTTGATAATTCACTGACCTGAATGCTAAGGGTTAACTGGCTGTCTAGAAACAGAAACCACTGAAGGAAAAAGATACCATTGCCAAAAGCACTTTTCATTCTTAGCCTGTATGATTTTTCACACCCTTTTGACAACCAGACTGCCATTAAGGGATTATTTTAGTTTTACTAAATCAAGGTTGGCAAGAGACCAAACCAACCACCTACTGACCCCAAAACAAGGGCTGATAACATGGATATCTAACTCATTGCATAACCAAATTAACCCATTGCCATCCATTGGCCTGTATGTGTCTGCTTTCTCAAGGTGCCCGTTGCACTGTTTTGGGGGAAAGGAAAACAAACTGTTAATGATGAAAAAATAATGATAACTTTATTTCAATTGAATTTTGACTGTATATACATACGTATATGTAGTTCCTTTTAAAGGGTACCCAAACAAACGCTCTGTGGGGTTCTATCCATTGAGCAATAATGAGCTAGGTAATCACATGATCGAGTGATGTCAAATGAGTGACTCAGTCAGTGCTGAAGCGGTATATAGGGATGTGCTGGGTTTGTGTTTATGTCTTGCCATTATCCATTTTTCCTTTCCACTCCGATGTCGGACCCTGTCTGACATCATCAAAAAGCTGTCAATCACAGGTCCCCAGATTTACTGAATTGGTTTAATTTAATGATTTGTAAAGCTCTGTAATTTTGTACACTTAATGTGAACTAGTATCGGTCCCAATGAGTTCAGATAATTGACTCTCTACTGTATTATTATTATTATTATTACTAGTCATAGTTGTAGTAGCAGGGTGGGCGAACAGAACGTGATCGGGTTCATCCCCTATGAGAAGGACAGCGTATTGTCAAATCATCAATCACAAAACATAAACATATTTTAATATAACTTTTTGTCTGCTACACGTCTGTCTAAAATATTTAAGTATGTTTGTGTGATTATATGTTTAACAGAGCTTAAAGGCGCTACAAATCACAAAAGACAACAAAACCTGTTTGTGACCGGGTGTTACGTCACTTGCGTGGATAGCCGCTGTGTTTAGCAAAACAGAGAGACAACTGGGGGTGGATATGAAACGCCGGCACAGGCGCGCAGGATTTATTAATGGAAACAGAAATTAAAGTAAAGGTGGTCATGTGACGTTACCAGCGATGGTAACGCACAGAGGACACATACAGCAAGCTGTACAAAAGGCAAAATAAAACACAGTACAAAAACTACAAATAAAAGGTGCCCCCAGAGGGCGAGCGCTAGCCTTAAAACGAGGCGTCCCGCTCCAGGAACCGGCTACACTACGTAACCCTCGCTATACATCACATGGGATCACAATCCCCTAACTAAACTACTCATGAGCCGGTATTCATACAACGACTCTTGCTGCTTCATACGGCCTTCGCTGGACATTGCCTTCACAAGCACGGCTTGCAGTCTCAGGGTTGCGTAGCTGTCGTTCCTGCAGCGTGGACGCTCTCCTCCCGAGTATACGTCGCTCCCCTCTGGCATGGCGTTGCAGTCGCCTCGAACCATCTCCCGCGGATGCTTTTGAACTGACGGACACTCGGTCAAGACCCGCCCACCTGCTGATTGAGGTCCAGCACAGCCAGTCACTTGCTGCCCTTCCCCTCAACCAAGCCTAACAGGCAGCAAGTCTCAATCGAGCGCCCATCTGTAAAACAATAATTCAATTAAATAAATCAACTCCAAAACGACACACAATAAACCCATTTCCCCATACAAATTATATCCACACTAAATACACGTGCAGGGCAATCGCCCTGCTACACTGTTATATAATAGTACTGTAGAATTATTATAAGAATATTAAGTAATAGGACATGTGGGTGAGTAGAGTACCCTATCAGTAATTAAAAAATGTACTATACTAAACATTTTCACTATATCATTTTATATCATTAAACTAAAGTGCTGGCTCCATTCGTAGACTATAAGGATCAGAATTATTATTATTATTATTTATTTCTTAGCAGACGCCCTTATCCAGGGCGACTTACAGTCGTAAACAAATACATTTCAAGAATCACATTATTAATACAATTAAGAGCAAGATAAAATACAATGATTTCAGTTCTAGAATTGCTGAAGCTACACACACACATATAAATATGTGTGTGTGTGTGTGTGTGTGTGTAATAATAGGTTTATAATAAATGTATATGCAGTCAAAAAAGGTTTAGCAAATAATACAAGGCTAGTACACAGTGCTTTCTTATGGAATGTTGTTTTTTATTATTATTTGTGTAACGCTATATCTGTTTTTTGGGCAGATTTTCATGCTTTTATTTTGTTGGTTTTTTGGTGGTCGAATGAGGCAGGCTGCACTGTCAGTGTTTTAACACAACCTAAAAACTTAGTGGAAACCCAGTTTAAGAAAGCTGTATGGTATTTAAATATTAATTAGGTTATTTGCATTTGTAATGAGAATTACTCAGACTAAAAGAAAACTACATGGAAAAACACAACAACCCGAAAGTACTACCAAAACAGAGTGAAAAAAGGTGAGACTTACTTTCCATGGAAATTGCCCCATTGTTGCATATATCTAGAGAATGGCTTGTCCAACTGTCATGAAAGTTAGTTAACATTATTTAGTTGAAGTCTATACACCTAAGTCATAATTGTTTATGTAACTTTATGTAACTGTATTAAACATGTTGTTGTAAATTCTCATTTGATACTGTTCTGTACATACTGTTTATATATTTCCTGGTCATCAACTATTTTTTATCATACTGATAGCTCTAATTTTGAATTTGCAGCCGTGGTGGGGAATGTATGTTACTGACATACTTGTTTTGAATGTACAGCCATGATGTTGGGTGTATCTTACTTACTGCTTGGTTGTTTCTTTGAAATCATTGTTATTCATAGCTGATTTCACTGACACCCACTTTGGCAAGTTTGAGAGACAGCCAGGACTGAATTGCAGACAGTGTCTGAATGTAGCCAGCAGTGTTTGAATGTAGCCAGCGCCACTCTCCGTTACTTCTCAGTCATTTCACAAACCTGGTTGGTAATGGGTTAGGATCAATTGAAGGTTACAATGTTGAAAATAATATGAAACAGGAGGCTGTGTGATCCAGTGGTTAAAGAAAAGGGCTTGTAACCAGGAGGTCCTCGGTTCATATCCCACCTCAGCCACTGACTCATTGTGTGACCCCGAGCAAGTCACTTAACCTCCTTGTGCTCCGTCTTTCGAGTGAGACTTTCTTTTGTAAGTGACTCTGCAGCTGATGCATAGTTCACACACCCTAGTCTCTGTAAGTCGCCTTGGAAAAAAGGCGTCTGCTAAATAAACAAATAATAATAATAATAATAACATTGGTCATAGTTAAACTGCACTCTATACTGATGATCATGTGTTGAGATTTATTGCAGTTGCATGATCAAACTGCATGATGTAACAGAGAGTGATTTGCACTACACTCTGGGTACAAACAGAATGACTGCAATTACAAGAGTATTGTCTTACTGTTTCAGATTTGTATAATGCCTAAGGCAATGGGCAGCACAATGCTTATCTGAAACAATTGAGTGCTGTAAAAAAAAAAAAAAAGCTGAGAAATATAAATTTGTTCAAAATGGAATATGACCCCAAGCATTTACATTTTCTTCAAGCCTCCTATGTAAGTAATGCTGACATGTCACATTTTCAAGATATTCAAGTGAACCTTCACCTTGCAAAAACACAGTGGAGGGAGCCTGTTCATGTTTTCAATAAAGAGCACAACTCCAGCTGAAATTCTACAGCAAACATTATATAACTGACTTAATCAATTGCTATACTAAGAACTAAGGATAATACTACTGGTCCACTTTATCTTCTGTTGAAGATCTTTTGGTTCTTTGCATCATATTTTATACTTCTATTTGGAGTATTCAAACATGTCAAAGACAATTCTACAGATAAAACACGGATGCTGCCTCCTAGTATCTAATCACGTCATGTTCCAATTTCATTAAAAGGCCTGTAGACTTTTAATGAAATGTTGTCAAGAATTGTGAATGCAAATATCAATAATAAAAAAATGAGATATTGTAACGGGTGTTCTTTTACTGTATGATCACACAGGCAGGTGCAGTGGTTGGTGGCCACCACTAGGGTACCAGCAATGGTATCCCTAGTGCGGAAGGACATACACACACGTGTAATAATTACAAATACAAAAAGACAAAAACAAAACACAGTGAGAAAAAACAGCTATAAAACAAAAGCCATCCAAACACGCGCCGAGCGCTGCTCCCACTAAAAGGGGAAGTCCCGCTGCAGGAACCTTCTCCGCACACAAACTAAATGAACATGGGAGGGATTAAAATCCTCTAAATGAATCCCTACTATAAATCTAATGTGTGGCAGGTGGCCAGGTGAACACTGGCCACCTGCCTTTAAAAAGGGTCTGGAAAGCAAGCCCTTTGTTCTTTGTATGTTCTTCTTTTGTTTGCATACAGAAATTAGCATACAGAAATTAGCCTTTCAAAAGTGTTAGTGTACAAAGCAACCCTATTATTCTTCCTAAGGTTACATTATTTTCAAGTGTTCAGAAGCTGGAATAGTTAATAATCATGACAAATAATGAAATACGTGGAAACATTAGAGACTTTACAGCACAAACAGAACTGGATTTTTAACCGGTAAGAAATGAAGTATTAAAAGTACATTATTAATGGCTGTAAAAGGTTATTTAATTAAATATGTATCTAAGGCTGTTTATATCACCATAACATCTAAAACTCTGAAGTCACATTGTGATAGTGTTAAAAACTGTAGACAAAGCTTAGACAGTTCAATGGTTGTGTGACAATGGCTCATCTCTGTTATCTCTTGAACCCAGCTAGTAATTACAATTGAAGGATTCCTTATCAGCCTGTTAGTTGTGGGTAGTCTGCAATCAACATAAACTGAAGGGCCTGAGTTTAGAAACACAAAGGATAAGAGTGCAGAAAATGGAAATCTCAAAGGATTCTTTGGAGCTTCAAGTGCATTACCAAATCAAGCAACAGTTTCCTTTAATTTACCCCAGTTTAGAATGACCAGCAGACCCCTCCAACACCTTAGAGATAAGATTTGAGTCAATAAATATTACACATAACGAATGTAAGGCCATTCGGTCCTTCAATGCTCGCCCAGTTCTTAAAAGCTGATTGATCCAAAAACATTGTTGTGTCCTAAGGGATCAGCAGAGTGGATTGGTAACTCGTTCCATACACTAACCACTTTAAACCATACCCGAACCACTCTCTCTTAAGCCTGTCCACATGTAATATCCAACTGTGTCATCTGGCCCTAGTTTCCTGGCTGTGTTTAAATATTGGCTATTTGTGTATGCCGTTATCCTCTAATGTACCCCAGTTTCCAATGACCAGCAGACCCTTCTAACAGCTTATAGAGATAGGATATGTGTCTATATTACACATAAGAACATAGCACAATTTACACACAAGAGAAAGCCAATCGGCCCATCAATGCTCGTCTGGTTCCTAGTAGCTGATTGTTCCAGAAACGTTGATCTTTTGTAACAGTTCTGTCTCTTTTAGAGTCTGCATACACAACTTCTGTAAGATACCAATGACACTAAGCGATATGCCTCTTAGCATCTGTTTATTTCATCTTTTAGTGGCAGTAAAAAAACAACAACTTTGAAATCTTATGTTTATTAAAAATGGCAAAAAGTTGTATCTTCTTTAGCGTCAGGCCCTAAAACAGACCATGTTGTTTATTCATGCGCTGGATCTCCTATAGGTTATGTTTTGGTCGCAAAATATATTTTGTTTGCAGATTCTTGACAGTTCCTTTTTTGCAACACACGCCAAAACTTCTTTCAACCTTTAAACCGAGCAAGTTAAAGTAAGAGCAAACTGACAGAGTGTTTTTTGCATAACAGAAATATTAAACAGTAACTGCCAATCGGCCTACATGGGACTGTTTAATTGAGCATGGAAGGACATTCTTAACAGTGTTAATGCTGACTAATAATATGTTAAGGCTGCACTCTACAAACTCTACAAACTTTGACCTGACTGCCCTCTTGCATCAAGTTAATGTCTGAACCTAAATGAGAGACACCTGAGTGCTTATGCAATGTTTTACAGAGTTTTATTTTCTTTAGTGTTTCTCTGGGTGATTAAAGGGTTCACGAGAGTTGAAGTGTTAAAAGGGTGAGAACCAATGCTTTAAATAATTTTCTTACCAAGGGGATGCACATTACTGGAGACTGGGGTATAGGAACGTGCCCTTACTTACACACTTACATTTTTATATGTACATACAGTCGATGTAGGTGGAGGTAGTTTTTCATGCATATGATAGCTCTATTTAAATAAATAATTGAAATGTTGCACCACAGTTCAGCTTCAGCCCACAGAAGGATTGATAATCTATAGGCATCCTTTGTTCTCACAGTCAAGCCAATTGCCTCTTTTCATTTGCAAACCTAAACAATGTTGCTGAGCTGCTCTCAAGTATCTCCCTAGCCCATTGGAGAAGAAATGCCAGTGCAGTTCACCCTGTTTGCATAGCTCAAATGTTTGTGTGCTGGGGGTTTGTTACTAATGTGTATATTGTATCATGGTGGTAGATGGAGTCTGCAAATGACCTTGTTTTCAAAAGGCTACCTTCCCTGTAGTAGTTCTTACTCCTGAAATAGAAGGGAGTTTTAGTAATATTTTAATCCGACCATTAGGGGAGCTAACCCTCCTTCGTAGAGAACAGAAATGATGGCTTCAGCTCCATCGTTATTAAGGACAGTCCCAGGGGAAACTAGTTCCACCTGGATAGGGGCTGAACCAATGAACCATCCCTCATACAAATCAGTTAAAGGCAGGCCTGAAGTCTCACAGTTGAACCAGACAGGGGAGAGCAAGCCTGTGTAATCCAATAAAAGTGTGCAAAAGCACTTAAAAGAATACTTCTGTGTAACGTGATTAATTTTGCCAATATAACACCGCTAGGGGCCTCCTGTTACAATATATTCTGGAAGCTTTAGGCACTAAGGGCTTGAGAGTTGTGGTACTCTCTACAAATGGCCACCTGCAGACAGTGAGAGAGAACAGGACCTGCAGGGTCCACACAATGTTTTATAATTTGCAGTTGAGAAGTGTGTGGTTTCAGATGGATGGAAGAGCAGTTGCGGTTGCATCCATTAACATATAAATGTTCCAGTTCCTCTCCAAGAGTCTATGGTCAGGTTGTGGTGGCCATCTTGATAGAGGAACACCACACATGTCCTCAAAAGTCCACCTCATAGGGTCAGGAGTTATATGATACACAGGAGAGAAGAGGAGAGGAGTGGTTGTTCATTGTTCAAACGGGAGTGCACAGATTTACCTCCAGGAGTGGAGGTGGTGTTTCAGAAGTACAGACTGGCCAGACTACTGAAAGAAACAGATCCACTGCTCCTAAGTGCGGACCCTGTCCTCGCAGTTCTGCCCTACGGACATATACTATTTAAACTGTTTTGTTTCTTGGCCATTGTGCTGTATTATCTTTTGTTTTGGGGCACTGTGGTAGTGTAACTATTCATCTACAAGACCCCACCCTGTAATAAAACATTTTTGTTTTTTACCAGCACTTGGACTGTCCATTTGTTTAGTGCATCCTCCCTGCCACCCATTTCAGTCCCTACCACACATCCATTTTAATTCTAAAACAAACAAGAAAGAACTTACATTTCTGACATTGGTCATTTTAGTAGGTGTGTTTTTGTGTTAATGACAATCTGGGAAAGCATCAAGATCATAGAGATTTATGTTACAAAACAATTACCTAGTATGATTTTCATTTTTGTTTCATTGATTTATATATGTTTCCATATTATGTGTATTGCACTGTAGCTGGTGCACTGTTTATATCAAGGGTTTCAGTCAATGGAAAATAGAAAATGGAAAATGGAAAACAAATCTCTAGATTATCAGGTGGTAGTACAGCCAGTGTTTATCTAAGGTCTTTCACCCTCAAGTAATGTTGCGTTATGTTTTACAAGTTGTTTTCAAAATTATGGGCCAAAAGGTTATTGTTATTTGCACATGAGATGGCTGAGATACCAGATCTCTAGATTATACATGACGCTATGCTGTTGAGTTACTGTAAATAAAAAGTGAGATTCAATTATAACCATTCCTGGACTTTGAGCGAATTATTATTGCTAGGCCTGGTATACAAAATGCAGTGGATTTTTTTTATAACAAAAAAATACCATTACTCACTTCCAAGATTGCAGTTAGAACCCTTTTGGTTAAAGCAATGAAAATTGTTGATGTGGGTTTAAATTGAGGTTCTGAAGAAAACAAATCGCGAATGTTTTAAAAGCGAAGTAGATTCTCACATGCTGTCTGAACTAAAATTTAAAAAAATAACTAATCTTTTAGGTAACCAATTTACTCCAGCCTTTGCTTAAACTAATAACTATTCTGGATCAAGTTGTATGAAAAAATAATATGAAAAAAAACTATATATAATTTACTGTAATGTCTGCACAGTGAATTAATGAAGGATGACCATGATTCTTTACTTGATATTAATAACAACAACACAAAATATATATTACTTTATTTCTAATTTATACATTTAAATAAAATACTAATGTTGCATTGACATTTTATTGAATACTCTATACGGTACTCCAGAATACAGTTGCTATGGCAAAAACTAAAAAGTCCAGAACTAATATTACAATTAAAAGGGTTATTTAGAGATAGTCAGATACCTTACTTAGGCAGCCTACTTGGCAAGACAGAATGGCAAGACAGTAGTACTGCCATCCTGTAGACCCAGCTGTAAAAACTAGTCGGATATAGAGGGGCTGTAATGCCTTAGTCTGTGGTCTCATCCCGTAGAGTTGGCAGGTATACATTGTGAGGAGAACCACTGGAATGTGGAAATCCATTCATTGGAAACCACTGTTTAAGGGCACTGTTTTGTCACATTACTGGGTTATAGAAATTCAAACTATGCTGCTTTGTTTTCTGTTTCAGCAATAGCTGGTATTGAGAGGTGCCAGCAGTTTTGTTTAAACAGTGTGTCACTGATGGATAGAAAAGAAAATGTGGCATCTGCTGGTTTTGTGTCTATATTTACATAGAAAATTGTGACACCATTGACACTATTTTGAAGTTAGTGGAAACACACATTTTCATCTTCATAGAATAATATGTTTGCAATATTAAACAAGTAAAAAAAATCTACTTCAAACAATCGTTTCACTTTTCCTTTTTGCAACCATACTGTTCAAATGTATTCTCTCAGACAACACACCTGAGCAACTTCTTCAAAATTAGGCTCCGCTATTTTTTGGGGTCACATATTGTTCATATTAGTTGCGGTGGTCCAACATTTTACTGTACAATAACCCTCCGTCAGTCCTGTCTCAGATCCTCTTAGCAAAGGTTTACAACTGTTAATAGAGCACATGCACATTCAAAGAAAAAATACTCATTTTAAGTTTGAAAAGTACCTACAAAATAGTAACTTAATTACAGTTCCCCCTCTTTTTCTCCGTCAAAGAACTGTGAAATATGGAATATGAATTAGTGAAGGGTCGTTAAAAAGTAAAATGTAGTATTTATATTTACAATTTACTGGCCTAACTGAGAACCCAGTTTGTGAATTATTGAAACGTGCAATATCGAGGTAGTACTGTACTTGCAGAATGGACAATTTCATAGCAATTTAAAATGCAAAAGCCGTTTCTTCTAATTCGTACTAATCAGTAGAAATTTTCAAGCATTTTTTTTATCTAGTATAAAATTCCAAAATAATGACTTTAATTCTAACAGTTGATTGTGCCAAGTTCCTGTGACAAGCCACTATACAAAAGGAGTGTACATTTTATTTTTTGTGATTGTCATTTTGGCAGTTTACAGACATTCCATAAAAACATCAAAATAACTTCAATATCAAAGCATACCAAGATAACATATGAATCATTAAAGAGGTTTCCTTAATGAAATATCCTTTCTTGTGCACAGGAAAACTGTTTGTCTATTAATGGACATAGTGGAATGCCACCATTGTTCAGCATCCGGGTGTTTTTTAAAACACATTTACCAGCATTAACACAAGGGAACATGGGTGCAACAGGAAACATTTCATATTATAATACAAGCAGATGAGTGACTGGGTTTAGACAGGAACAATGAATTTTAATTATGGAGTCTAATGAGTGTTTTTTTCTTTATATTCATGATTTTGTCCAATTTAAGCCACATGTGAGAAATCTTGCGCCTTAAAAACAAAGCTTGTGGTTTTTACAAAATACCCAACATACCCCGCTTCTGTTGTCATGTATTTCAGACCATCTTGCTTTAAGCTGGAGGCCTTTGATGTATGATCTCACTTTCTTTGATTTCTCTCTCTCACTCGCTCATGTATTGTGAGATGTATTGGTCTGTCCGAATACTTTTCACGGAAAGCCTCTGTTGCACTATGAACAATTGCCCATAACTTATATACATGAACATTAAGTCTGCACACTAGAGGTCTATTTTAATTATCTAAATAGTAGCAGATCGAAATACCACCGCTATTTAAATCTGTATTCACAGACCCTGGCTAGAACTAATCTTGGACTGCCTTAAGGTAACATTAGATAGACTGAGATCTTTAAAACCGTATATTAATCCTGTTGGGGTTTTCCCCCCCAGAGGTGATTAATACACCAACGTATTAACATTAGAACACACTCACACTGTAGCATGCACGGGGGTAGGGGTCAGGGCTGGTAGGTGACGCAATCTAAACATGAGGACAGAAGCCCGATATCTGCTTCTGCAAGGAGTTTTACAGCGGTATCGGCGCTATGCTTCAGAGTGGGAGGTCCCGGGTTCACGTCCGATCAAGTTTCCCCACAATATAATAAAAATAGAGTAAAATTAAGTTTGTGACTGATCAATTTAGAATTGTGTTCCTGCAACCATGATTGTCTAACTCTGAAAATGAATAAATTGTGTTTATGAAGCACCTGTGTATTGGGTGGGCCATTGTTTGCCCTGAGCACAGCTTTGACACTACTCAAAGGTGTCTCAAGGTATGTTAATCTGTTCAGTCATTAATATTACATCAAATTGGTGCAGAGGATTGTGGGTGATGAATGAATCCCAGGTTATACCAGGAGAGCATGCACCACATGGGGAGACAGGTCCTAATAAAGTGGCCAGGCAGTGTATATTCGTGTATAAATAATGAGGAAAGGAGCAGTGAAGATGCATCATCTAAGCAGAAGCATTTCAAAGGTGCATTAGTCTACACCTGATGGCTGTGGTAAATAATATCATCTACTGTAGGGAACACCCAATACTTTTGTGGTGGTTTGCACATTAAGTTAATATACACCTCTGAAAGACATAATCACATCCAACCACACCTCATACTTGAAAACTCCAATATGCATTCCTATCAAGACCAGACACAACTTGAAAAATGCATTGTATTGATGTCATTAATGTAATCCCTTTATTGTACTATTTATTAAGACTGTATGTTTTGTACATGCAGCAAGTATGAACAGTGTAGCCATGGAACCTTTTGTGGTGGGTCGAGTTAGACAGCAATGCCACTTTGGGGTCACTTTCAGGGTGGACCCAGAGCTGTTGCATATGGTAATAATAGGGCCAAGATATAGGGGAACTGAGTTCAGTCCCATTGGGTTTTGGGGTTAAGTCATGCCCAGTTGGAGGGGTTAATTAGAGCAGGGGAGTGTGGTATTAGGGCACCTGCATTGTTTTGTGTAGGCCACATTCCCACCATAAAAGGGTAATTTTCTGAGATGGCATTTTCTGACATTTATTCGACCACTTTGTTGCTTCAATGATAATGATAGAAAGAAGAACAAATGCCCTACTGCAAGTTCTTCTTCATGTATTTTAGTAATTTATTTGGAGGGTTCAGTCTTATCAACGAAGTGTCTTCAAATTGCAAGAACAACTAGCAGGAGTAAAGGAATATGTAGAAAAGACCAATTCAGTGGAAAATGAAGGAGTAAAGCCTTTACATTTTTGGGAAAATGTGTATTATTATGTGATTATTACTATTTGCATATCCCCTTTCAAAGACAAAAAACTCCATTCTGTGCCCCTCACACACACAAAAGTGGTAGTCTTAGAAACAGAAGATTCCATTGAGCCCAAATTTCAGGGGTGTTCACATGGGGATGGCCCTACTACCACCTACTCAACCAACACTGATTGTTTGAAATCTATCATTTGGAATCCAAGGTTACCTGCCATTTAATGTTGCCTACTTACTCAATCAGACATCAGTAAATCACCACCTACTATAATTGAACAAGGCAATTGGGATATACAGTTATTTCACATCACCAAGGCCCAGTGTTGCATTACTTCAACATTCATGTACTGTTCTTTGTATGGTTCATAATCACAGAGCTCAAATTTATCTGATTATAAACATCTGTGGTATCCATGGCATTCAGCAATCATTAAAAGTGACCAGA
Source organism: Acipenser ruthenus (assembly GCF_902713425.1). Lineage (NCBI taxonomy): Eukaryota > Metazoa > Chordata > Actinopteri > Acipenseriformes > Acipenseridae > Acipenser > Acipenser ruthenus. The sequence goes on from NC_081215.1 coordinate 16,325,990, forward strand.
ACAGTCACTCCCCTTCATGTTACTGAAGTTATCAGTGACATACTTCCAGAACGCGAGTCAACAGTTCAAACCACCATTTGTTCTGCTCATGTCTTTTATTTTAATTTAAACTTGACATAGCTTTAAAAAGTAAACATACACATTGAACAGTACTAAAAGGGTGAATATGAATGGCAGACCATTTCCTTCAGCTTGATTTAATTATGTGGAACAGCAAATTTTCTCTTACGCATTTGAAAATTTCATTACGAAATCTAAAAGGGAAAACAGAACAAAATGTACAAAAATGGTCCTTTGTTTAATAATCCAAAACAAACAAAACAGTTGTTTAGACTGCAAAGAAAAAGTGCTGCAACGACAAAGTGATGCCAGCTGCCCTTAATAAAGTTACTATTCCACTTACTGCTGAATATATGTAGAAAAGTGACACTGTGGCGTGAACATGTGTTTATAAAAGCACAGATGAAACTTGAAATCTGCCATATGGCCAAAAGTTATGCATCACCTAGAATTTTAGGATTCAAACATAATTTAAAAAACCAAACTATTAAACATTATTCTTATTTAGCAAATGCCTTTATACAAGGCGACTTACAGAGACTAGGGTGTATGAACTATGCATCAGCTGCAGAGTCACTTACAATTACATCTCACCCGAAAGACAGAGCACAAGCAGGTTAAATGACTTGCTTAGGGTCACACAATGAGTAAGTGGCTGAGGTGGGATTTGAATCAGGGACCTCCTAGTTACATGCCCTTTTTCTTTAACCACTGGACCACACAGCCTCCTCCATAATTTAGATATTTTATTTAACATCATGTAATCAAAGAAATTACAAAATTATATCGCAAAAGAATAGTACTACAGTATTTCATGTTAGATTTTGATGTGTCACATTTTTACATTTTTTTTTATTTTTGTTAAGTATATGGAAAACTAGAAGTGGTATGTAGTTTAATATGATAACATAACATTTTTCAGCAGGTTTCATATGACTTTATGAAGCAAAATTAGGTAATTCTGTAGGGTATTGCAAAACTAACATGAAAAACATTTTGAAATATGGTAGCATACACAAAGCCTGCTGCATTTTCTGCGTTGTGTCATTAACACACACATTCATACAAACACACTCTGCGATCATAAATCACAATGGGGAAGTCAAAACTGTAGCAGAGTGCTGTCTGTATTCTAGTATGACAAGCATCCTGGAACATGTTAAACTGAATGCAGATTACTGTTTCTGACTCGGTCATGGGAGCACAGGTTCGCTTACTGGCTGTGAACAGTTGTCCAGTAAAGCTTATATTGTATTTGCCAATATCCTGCTGGGATAAGCTGGATTTGAAAAATAATTTTACAACACTGGGGAATTGTCCTGGATTGTATGAGCCATCTATCCATGGTTATTCCAAACGCAGTAGCCTAGTACCACTGTGGTAATGCAGGAGCTCCCAGTACAGCCTTGGGGAATATGACCCATTGCTAGATATCCATCAGCAATGAAATCATTTTTTTTTTTTCCAATGGTTATACATGCATTTACCATAGTTTTCCATGGTTTTACCATGCCTCTCAATGACACCAGTGCTTCCTGTACTTTCACTATGTCTTTACTATAGTAAACCTTTATAAGGAATGACTTTAGTACACCAACAGCTATATAACCTTTGGCAACAGGTTTTAAATTACATCTGCCAGCTCTGCTATACTGTATCTCAGGGAAGCCAAACAAAAATATCTGAAAATTAAAGGATTTCTCATGTTATTCAATGTGGTGTTCTCATGACATTTACAGGAAACCCAAAATCTACTAGAATCCTCACAGGGTTATAAACAATCTTTTAACTCAATCATTGAGGATGTATCTTCTTTGAAAGCTAGTTTTTTGAGATCCTGAAACCAAAATGGCACAGCAGATAAAGAAGTTCACCGTAAACCTAAATTGTTCACTGTGCCGGTTTCACAATTTAATATCAATCTAAATATGACTTCAACTTTGTATGTAATTGTATTTGGTTACAGTACATGACTGGATCATTCGGGTTACATCATGTCTTGTCTTGCTAATTAGAAGGCTTGCCAAGGTTAGTTCAAATATAAAATAAAAGAAAAAAAGAAAACTGAAAAAAGTAACAAGTAGAATATAGCCCAGAGTGTTTACATGCACTAATTTCCTTTCATTCAAGTATAAAAAAACATATAAACTGAAATGTAGGGAAGTGCTGTACAATGAATCATTTTGTTAAAACTCAATAGCAGCCATATAAACCATTGGAAGTTTTATTAGTAATTGAGTCATTATTCTGCTGCCATTTCTGACCTTTACTCATTATCAGAAGGTTGTTGGTTAGTCTTTGCAAACTAGAAAACAAGAAACAGATGGTGAAAATGGCACCAGTTTTACTTGCAGAACGTTGTATATGACAGTACACTGTTAAATTGTGCAAAGTTGTACAGTAAAGTGTAGTAAAACATGGCATTGTTAATCACATGACAGCAAAGTAATTCTTACATGTTAACGAAATCAAAGAACATGCATGCACCAATCAGAAAGCTCTATTACTGGGAATTACTAGATACCTGCGGAACATTAAGATAGAATGTCTAGCTTTAAAAAAGGTAAATAGATATACCATGTGAAGAACATTTCTAATGGCAATAAAAACATGCTTTGATGGTCTATGGCTCCCTGTCACTACCAGACAGTGATGCCCTCTCATCAGGGTTGTATTTCTTAAGTGAATGCATTGCATTAGCATTGGACCATGGTAAACTGCAAAATTACTCTGCAAAAGTTTAAATGTAAACTCTAAAGGTGTCAGTGTTTTCATGCCATTTATATCCCCTTCTACCATGTATTTTATAACTGTTTTTCCAAAGTTTTGCAGGGCAACTTTTTGAGCTTTTATTTCCATCGTTGTGTTAAGTTCAGCAGGAAGCTAAATTCTGAACCATGTTGAATTGGGGTATTGTGAAAGATTCCGATGAGACCAAAAGTATTTAGATATTTTTGTTGGTGGACATATGTGAGGCATCTGGTGGCATTGAAAATGGATGTTTCAAAAATATAATAAAAAAATTGATTTTTTAAAAAGGATTTGATCATGTCTGGTAAAGCATAGCCACCTGGTGTGCACGGTGAGTCATACATTCAGGGGAGTGCAGGTTCATGTCCTGGCTGTGCAAAGTAACACATCTTAGCTGGGGATCCTGCATGGGTGCATTGTATTGGTTCTAGCTCGGGCTCAGAGTTAGGAAGGCAACATCAGCAGGGAGTGAGTCACCTCACCACGCTACAGCAGCCCCGACTGAAGATCTCAAGCAAACCTCTTCAGTTTAAAGAGGCGTGGCAGTGGGATCGGAGAACGATCTCTGACCTTCAGTTCTCCTGAGCCATTGTGGGGAGTTGCTGCGGTGAGGGAATAGAATTGGGCATTCTAAAGAGGAAGAAAAAACAACTGTTACATAATTAGTTAGGTGTCCCGTGCCGATGGAGAGAGACGGTCAGACTATATACAGATGATATTAATGCTGTTCTTTTTTTTGTACGATTTGGGACTTTTTAAAGCAAGATTCCAAAGTCGAGTTCACTTTAGAGAGCATCTACAATAGGATTGGATAGTCGTCAGAGAGGTTTATAATTCACATTAGTTCAGCTTTGTTGTTTTTTTTTTTTTTTTTATAAATTTAGTCGTTGCCAATTATTTTTTATTATTTTTTCCCCACTTTGAAATGCCCAATTATTTTAAGGCTCAGCTCACTGCTACCACCCCTGCGCTGACTAGAGAGGGGCGAAGATGAACACACGCTGTCCTCCGAAGCATGTGCCGTCAGCCGCCCGCTTCTTTACACACTGCGAACTCACCGTGCAGCCGCCTCAGAGCTACAGCGTCGGAGGACAACGCAGCTCTGGGCAGCTTACAGGCAAGCCCGCAGGCGCCCGGCCAGACTACAGGGGTCGCTGGTGCGCGGTGAGCCGAGGACACCCTGGCCGACCGAACCGAATTTGTTTCCACTCAGTGTAAAAGTAGGAAGGGAGCAGTACACATATTTTGAATTGGCAGCAATGCAAAGTTAAAGTGGTTAGCAAACGTCACATGAAGGTGAATACTTACACTGAACTACGAAATTAAATTCTAAGCACCGAGCAGAGCAATATCCCAAACAATTTCATTAAAGAGGAGGGAGCAGCTTTAAAGGAGAAACAAACTTTTCAAATTAACCGAAGCCTTTTCTGCAGAAAATATACCTCTGCATACACTTGATAATGCAAAACCTAAAGGGAGGACGGGTTACAGTGTTGGAGAAGCATGACACCCTGATTTGCAGCTCTTACAGTAGTTGCCCTAAAGTGCTTAACATTACCTGTCAGTGTAGATGCAGGATGATTCTTCTAATCTTTTAACAAGGTGCTCAGGGATGACAGACGTTGCATCAAAAGTGAACTTTTAAATACATTAACTATGTTATTTACCACAAATATTACAATATATTACATTAATACACATATTTTTTTCAGTTCAAAACTTTATAGTCATTCTGTGAAATTGTCTATTTTTAACGGTGACTGTGAAGTGATTTTTACTTACAATACAATTGTTTTTTATATAATGCTTTTCATAACAGAGTTATCACAAAGTGCTGAACAATTAAGAATAATGTACGTTTTTAACCTACTTTTAAAAATCGAAATCAAGTCAACCAAACGCATACTCTTTGGGAGCAAATTCCACAGTCTGGGAGCGTGATCAGAAAAAGTTCTTCCACCCAGATAAAGCAGAAAAAAGAACAGAGAGTAGAACTGAGTTAGAGGAACGAAGAGAACGACCCAGAGTGCACAGCTTCACCAGCTAACAGATGTAATCAGGGCCATGTTCCCTACAAGCCTTATAGGTCAGAAGTAGGACTTTAAAATAAATTATTTGCTTCACAGGCAGCCAGTGTAAGGATGCCAAGACAGGGCTAATGTGCTCTCTCAGTTTAGTTCGGGTTAGGCAGAAGAATTTTTTGGAGATGCTGAAGTCATGACATGTCGGGAAGGCCTATAAAGATATAATCAATCCTGTAAGAGATAAAAGCGTGAATCCGCATCTGTGCATCCTTTTGAGACGACATGGGCCGGATTCTAGAAATATTCCTAAGATGAAAATAGGTGGTTTTTGTAATCGCACGGATGTGAGAATCAAAAGAGAGCTCAGGATCAAATATAACGCCAAGATTCCTTGCTGCAGATTTAAGTTCAAGTTGATTGTCATCAAAGGATAGTGAAAAAGAAGAGGATTTTCTCAACTGATGTCTGAATCCAATCAGCATAACTTTAGTTTTGCCTGAATTTGGCTGGAGAAAGTTGTTATTCATCCAGGACTTAATATCACTCTCTTTTGTTAGAGGTACAGTGGAACACTCAATGTGAATGTTGAAATCATCCATAATGAGTATTCTGTGTGCTTGAAAGCAAAAGTGACCAAAAAATACAAAATCTCAGTAAGAAAAAAAGGATGGTGTTTAGGTGGATGACATACAATAAAAAGGGTGAATGGTGCCAAAGACAAAAAAGTGATCATAAGGTGTTCAAAGGAGATAAACTGTGGTAGAGGGTGCTTTGGAAGAGAGTGCATTGTTAACTATTGAAGCCACACACCCTCCACACCCTAAGGTACGTGGTTTCTGTAGGAAAGAGAATCCAGGAGGTGTAGCTTCTCTAAGTGGAAAGGTGTCCTTATGATTTACCCAAGTCTCTGTTAAACAAAGAATGCTGATGTTTCTATCCACCACAAACTTATTCAGCAACACAGATTTATTTGTCGTGCATTAAATAAAGTGACGCAGTTCCGAGGCAAGCTGCTACTCACGCCAGTGGTTTGAGATTTGGGAGCAGTCGACAATGAAATGTTGCACAGAATATTAAAATGCACCCCTGCACCCTTACAAACAGAGGCCCGAGAACGGGATTCAATTACCGGTACACTAATGCTGGCACTCAAGTCTTTAAAGAAATTACGCCTGAGCCACGGTGAGTGAGGCAGCAATTCCGAAGGATGTCCAGTGGTTTACATAAAGTAAAAACAAAACTCTCTAGGCGAATATGGCTGCTACTAGGACACAAGGAGTGCAGCAGATTAAGGTGGTAGGACAGGGTTTTCCTAACAGTTATTGTAACATTAAAGATCAACAGAAAACTACTTACTGCAAAAGGGTTGAAGAAGTAGTTTAGGGAGTAACATCCACTGTCGAGATAAAACTAATAATACTAATAAAAAAAATAATAATCAAATAGACGAATATAATACCGAATGTTTAGACTCGAGCAGGATTCAAAGGAGTGTTCAATTTGAACAGTGACAAAATCGCATCCTTAATCATGACCCATTCACTCCCCGGTGTATTCCACTGATCACTCTCCAGAAACATTTTTACAAAAATCGCTTGTATGTTGTTAATGCACCTTGAAAAGCATTATTTGTTTGTTTTTTATATATATGTATATGTTTGTGTGTGCTTGAAGCAGCCCATTTCCTTTATGAAATTAATTTCACTCCACATCCCTGTCAATGCCACATTCTTTAGTGTGGTACAAAAACACAGAGCTCTGATTGTATTCCTGCAGTGCTCCACTAAATGATCTAATTATCATTCACTAATCAAGGACTTGTTGGCAGTGAGGATTTCTAATTATATAACGGGGGGATTCTGACTTGTAAACAAATGCAGAAAGCTGATTTATCACTGTTTAATGACAAGCGCATTATATAGAAAATCTCAGCAACAGGTTTTTGTTGGGTTATTTGTCTAAGACATTATCATTTTATTACAGTATGTAAATTATGTAAAATAATTCCAGTCTTACCTAATATTAATTCCTGTAATTTCACATTGTTCCTTGATATTTCATTGCTATATTGTGTACTCGCATTCCACTTCAAGAGGTCACATAAAGCTGAGGTCCCCACACTTTTACTTGAGGCCCACCTGTTCAGCTGCTTGGGAACGCAGAGACATTGAAAACGTGTGAATCAAAGCAGCAATTGGTTACAGTATTGAACAGAACAAAGCGTGAGGCTTCTGGGAGTTTGAATTCTTTAGTCTTTAGTTAAGAATTATTGCTTTTCCAATGACTCACATATTTTAATGTTCATTCATGTGACATGATGTGTCAGTAAATTTTGCTCCTTAACAGCTTTAAGGAAAATAGTTAAAAAAAAAAAAAAAAAAAAAAAAATTTCCCATAATGTGTCCTTCTTTGGAAATACATATTAGATAGGATTACTAGAATTGTTTGTTTAAAAAATAATTTACAATTTATTTTTTAAAAATCAAATGACATAAGTTGTGTATTTTAATCATAAACCTAATTGTCTTTTTTGTTTATATTTCTCTATTTTTAATTTAATCATTTGTTTCACCTTTTGTCAGAATCAAACGTGCAAAATTACCAGAACACATTTAAAATCTCAAAATTCAGGTGTTATCTTATATGTCTTTAAACAGTAATAGATTATCTTTATATTGATGCTTAGCCCAGGACATCCTTCTCTGATTCGGGAAACATGAGAAATCAGTGGAGTATTTGGGGATTGGTTTTAAAAAACAATTTGACTTCCACGCACAAGAATATGGTGAGTGAGGATGATTATACAAATTCTAATAGGATAAGAAAACAAACTGAAAGGTTTAATCCACAAAAAAACCCAAATACCAGCGATGTAAAAGTGATGTCCCCCCAACTGTCTTCAAAAGTTTTAACTGTTTTAGTTTTACCTGAGCTGATAGTCTGTTACAATAGCCTAGGTTTACAATTCTTTTTAGAATTTTGGCTTTACTTGAGATGATCCTTACCTCATTTGCATGAAATTGGGTCTCATGGTGTTTTTTTCATTCTTTTAGCTGCTCACAAAGCTGTAAACCTCCTTTGTCACTTTTTTTTTATCTGCACCTGATCTTCATTGTGCTTCGTGGTTAGCTTCCTTTCTTAATGCCAGGAAGAGCACACAGCAGCTCAGCTCACCTCGGGTTTGTAACCCAGCTTACACCCAGCTGGGACGCTTACTGTGTGGTGGGGGTGGAGTCAATTGATCATTTGATTCATTCAAGAAGAAGAAGCCAATGACATTTTAAATGTAGAACAGCATTTACACAACAGTACTGTACCTCATAAAACCATCCAGTCACACAGCAAAAAAAAAACAGCGGCTTCTTAAAATAAGCATGAAAAGCTAGAGGTCAGCGAGGGTACATTACCCATTGTGGAGCTCTTTGTTGTACCTTTTTCCTATCAGTGATTAATTTCTATATGGCTTGAATTGTCAATGGTTGGAGTTTGAATTTCTACATTGTACAAGTGCCATTCAGAATTATAACCAGACTTTCTACCCATCTTACCATAGCTTTATTGCTGTAATATGCATGGCAATTTACCAAATTAGTTTTTCGTTGTTGTTTTTATTGTTGTTTCCAAAAGCTAGCTCTTGGGGGGGATAGAACAACTCATTTTGAGATCATAAATGTGTGATTCAGGGGCTTCTTGTCAATAACTAATCAGCTGGTTCCCCTAATGAAATAACATGCTTTCAATGAGTAACATGCTGTGACCCAGAAGTCACTCTTGGGTGACCAAAGTAGTAAAGCAGTTAGAGACTTCGTAGAAGACAATGAAACTGAGAACTCAATGTAGTACCACAGGTATGTTTTAAAATGAAAGTATACATTTGCTATAATTTGTGTTCATTTCAAAACTGCACATGTGAGATTTGTTTAATTATTTTCTTAGCTACAGTTACTTTAAATAGAACAGTCATGCACAAGTTCATATTCCAACACAGAGACGCACACTTTTTGCTTCCAACACAGAGACGCACACTTTTTGCTGTCATTTCCATTGTCTCACTTCTACATTTCTTCAGAACAATTTCCTTCTATGTTCAGAAACCTGACAGCTGCATTAACACTTCTTGCTCAGTGGGGTGGACTCACAGAAATGTCATCTTGGGTTGCAGCTGACATGGCATAATATTCAGTAACACATTTTTTTTTCTCCACTAATCTAAGACCCGTCCTATCCATAAGGTAAAGAAAAATACTTTTCTAAGTCATGGGCTGGATAAAACCATAACTATATTTTAGAAGTTTTTAAATTGAAGCTCAGTGCATAGTTTCCTAGTTACTTAGATGTGTTGGTTTAGCTTCCTAAGGCAGTGGATTGAGAATAATTTGATACAGGCCCAGTTTGTATCTATTGGCAGCAGACCGGACCACTGTTTCACAGAAAAGCACAATACAAGGTTGTCTTGTTGTTAACTAAAAGCTTTTAAATACAGAACATATATGACCCTATTACACTACCCAGATGCACAATTCAAAATGTGATGACCATCTATTAATTAGGTAGATGTCATATTCATAACTAACCTGCTAGTCTCCAAACCCATGTATTACATTTCACAATGTCTCTGGTATGAACATATAACACATATTAAACACTGATATTGATGTGACTACAAAAACATTTTGTAATGATTTTTCTACCCCTAAAATAGCCACAAATTCATACTGGAACAGCACCTAATGCATTAGAATTCATAGGAATTTGCAGCCATTGTTTTAAAGTGTAGCCTGATTAGCTATACCACTGCTGTTTAATTCTTATTACTATACATAATACAAAATATAGTATTGGATGGTGTAAGATGTAAGTGGAATTTTGCTCCACTCAATGTTGATATCAACTTACATACAACACCCTATACAATATTATATATGTATGTGATTTAATCAATATGTTTGGTTGTATTGTATACACCTCTGTACAGGAAGTACTTGGCTTCTCCCCAATAACTTCCTGTGTTACAGGTGACTACCTTTTCTATGAGTTGCATAGAACGTACATGTAAGACTAAGGTAGCGTCCTATTATCAGCAACACAAAGGACTTTCTTTTGAGAGTTAAGAATCTTTCTTAAACACAGTCCTGTCTCCTCATAAGAACTATAGCATGTCTCCAAGTTCAACATGTTTCAGAGGATGTGCGGGTGACTTTACAAAATACATAATATATACTGCCAGCACAGATCAGAAGACTTCTCAGAAAGGTGAGTTAATGTACTGTCCTTGACAGTTTAAACCCAAGAGAGAAAAGCAAACTTTTCGTAGCATCTTCATTCAAGCCGCTTGGAAACAGATGTGGATTTTTTTTATTATTTTTTTTAACTAATAAATCTACCAGTACGAGTTAGAGATAGTTTACAGTCCCATAAGGATATTGAATTAAGGGGTACAGGAATAGTAAGAACTGTCAAGAGTTGCATCCATTTTAATATAATCTTCTGATCAAAAAAAAATAGTCAGTGTTTGGGAGCAACACACTACATGTAAAGCATTATTGTAATTTGATTACATTTTTCAGTAATTTGTAACTGTAATGGTTCGTTTTTTCAGACAGGTAACAAAATGTGGTATCAATATGAGGAAATGTTTAGTTTTGTGGGGGCCACTCTATTTAGAATTAAACGAATAATTTCATTTTTTTGTTCTGGTCGGAAACAGTAACATTTTTAAATCGTTCCGGTTTTGCTATTGCATTCGCATTTTTTAAAAGTACAAAACAGTGTCAGTGTGCTTAGCAAGTTATTGGCACAGTAGTTTATTAGGTTGTGTAAGCGCCATTCAAAATAAAATAAAAAAAATTATGCATTATGTGCTTAATAATTCAGATTATGTGTAAATCACATGTTTAAATGTTTCTAATCTCGCTTTAATTAGATGACAATAAAAAGAAAACAAAGTTCTTATAATCTACAATGAAAAATTATTTTTTAATTATGATTGTGTTACTGTAGACTGTTTATTTTATTGGTATCAGTGAACTGAAGAAAAAAAGGCCTAGTTTTTCACTCTGGGAATCTGGTTTTCCTAGATGTGAATACAGTAATCCTGCGGTAGGACCAGAATAAGGGCAGATATGTAAAACGGTGGATAAATGAATCCTGCTTTAAATACCGTTACACAGCCGTAGCAATTATTATATAAACACAATTATTGTTTTGAGATTCAGCTTTTATTAGGGAGCTCCCCTGAATTCCTTGTTTAGAAAGATACAGGGTATTAATGCTTGAGACTGGGTAGCAGTCTGCCGTGTGGGTGCGTGCATTCGCTGCTGAGTGACGGGCAGGAGATCGAGACGGAGGTTGAAGTTGATACGCCCCCCGCAGGCGAGCAGGATTTATTTACATATCAGCACGCTGAACAGGTCACGTGACACTACCAGCAACGGCAGCACATGGAACACATACAACACAGTGTACAAAAACTTTGGTGGGATCTACAATACGTGAACTAATCTTCTCTGTTCAATAATAAAGTAACATTGCTGAAGAGGCTGATCATGGCGGATAAACGGTTAGTGCGGATATGTGACGGGCGGATTCGTGGCAGATTACTGTATATGTATAAGCACTAGCTTCAGGCCCAAAAGCACTTTACTTTTAAACAAAGGACCGTATTTGCCCCCAAGAAGGAAATATTTTGATTTATGATCGGCTTTATTTTTTAAATGGTATCATCGACAGTATCGTGATGCGGTGTTAGTATATGGTAACCTACACAATTGAAAGTCGCAGTGTTTCTTTTTAGTTATTAAACTAATTTGTTTCGCTTCTGTTGAATAGCAAAAATATGTATTTTTCATGGGTAAGAAAATAAAGTTATTGTTACATATACGAACAGTTGTCATGCTGATGTGTAAATGTATACAATAATGCCTGTTTCTTTAAATGTCCGATATGCAAGTTTTCACTGCTTTGCTCCATTTCTAATGGCAAAATTAAATCTTAAAGTAGAAACACACAATGAAAGGCTTGTTGATTTAAACACTTCTGCATCTGTGTTTTGGATGCGCATACTGGGCCGGAGACAGGTCATGCTCAAGTGTAAACGGGTGGCTCAAATGATAAGAATCTTGAAATCTGATTGACTCTGAGCCAGTTCAGGCATGAGTTGTAAGTGTAAACACAGTAAAAGAGTACTTTGAACTGCAGCCTGACCAAATCAAAAACTGTGCCTGATAAGTAACTATTTGTAACTGTAACTAGAAAAAAAAAAAGTAATTAGTTACAACTTTTTAAAGTAACAAGAACTGTAACAGACTACTGAGAAGTAACTTCTCCAACGACTGTTGTAATGATAAGACATGGCTTATTTAATTTAGTAAGTTTAAACAAAAATAAAATAAAGCTATAGTCACACTTTTTGTATAGTAACAGTTCCATAGTTCCTTTTTAAATGACTTTTTTCATATTGCAAGTCCTCTATACTGGGACATTCAAAATTCATGCCAGTAAATCTTTATATTCAAACTGGTGATAAGGTTGTGTAATTAGTCTCACAGACTAAGCACTAATCTTGGACCTTTATTTAATGTATGTATCCATTATTTAGTGACTAACAGTCTCCTTTCCTGGAAGGTCCTGGGGTAAATGTTAGCAAGTGTTAAGGCATTACACAGTGAAGGGCCAATAGTAGCAAGCGACCTAGGGCCAAACTAAGTTCAACATTTCTGGAGGGATAACCATCTCTTTTCAACATTTCTAATAGTATAACTTGATGAGGCCAGTCTTTTGTACAGTGCTCCCTCGTTATATGATGGCCCTTTATACCGTGGGACAGGTTATAAGGCAGAATGGTAACGGCTGCAATTTGCCTCATAATACCATTACACCAGCACTTGTTATAAAGTGGAACACAAATGTCACTGTCTCTTGCCTATATCTCCCAACTACAGTGTTATAAAGGTCCTTATAAAAGTTTCCTATTGTAAAACCATAGCAAAGTGTAGTAAAGCACAGTGAAAGCATATGTAAACATTGTAAAGCACAGGGAGATATGATAAAACATATACAAAAAACTGCATTGTATAAATATGGGAAAAGCATGGTAAACCTGCAACATTATTATGTAAAATTATAAGGGTAAACTTTTTCTAAGCAGTAGTGGATCCAACGGGAGGGGTTTGAGTGGGGTGTGCGACCGCCCCCCTGGCCTCGAAAATGAAGGTCAGTGGGCCCCTCTCGACTGCCCGAACACACACTTAGAAAAATACACCTCCACACACAAGCTTGAATGCTGTAGCCATCATATGCTTAACTCTATAACTGGCACAGGCCGATCTAACTGGCCCAAGTGTTGCTTTTAGAATCTACAGGCCGATCTAATCAGCCCAACTGTGCACACTGTCTTTACCGCTGATATTCTCCTATTAAAAATAAAGGTTTGCTTTGAAAACTACACTACCCAGAAGCCCAGTGGTGATGCTTGTATGAAATGTTTTAGTATCTGTATTTGGTAATTGGATAACGAGAAATCAGCTGGTTTTGTGGGCGGTTCAGGGGCATTGCGTTGTTGGTCTGTCTCTGCGAGAGGGGTATTGCTGCAGAACGCAGACTCCCACATAGCTCTCATAGGGTAGTGCTGTGTTCGCAATTGTAGTTACTAAGTTAAGTTCTTACCGGGACATGTATATATAGACCATCTAACTGCATTTAAAAAGCACTCTAGTAACATGCCCCCTGTAACAACTATCTCCCTTACGGAAAGATTAAAAAAGAAACTATAAATTACACATCATTAGCTAAACGTACAAAGACCAACCCCAGCCCTAAAACCTAACCCTAACCCAATACCTAATTATTGGACCCCACAAACCGAACGAGGCACAAACACAACATGATTGGATAACATTCACAAGGACACAGGGGCCATGACTCAATCACGCTGTCCCCCGCCCCACAGATGCACTCGTTCACATGCACAGGATATAGACAAAACACAGAACAACGACACAAAGCGATACAACACATAACACAAATAGTCCAGATCACTACACAGCTCCCCCCTCAGTTCTCTTTGTCCCCAAAGAGAAAGTGCTACAGTCCCGAAGCACTCTGGTATTCACCGCAAGATAGGCCAAGTTGAACCGGCAGTCTGTGGCTGGACCCTGGGTCTTGTGTGTGTGGTCAGCTGCTTCTGGGGGGATTGGACCCTGCCCCCCCAGCTGTGCTGTCGTGTCCTCCGTGCTGTGACCGTCTGCCAGGGTGAGAGGTGTGGTACATCTCCGCCGCCACCCGCTGGCTGGACGAGCCCTGTCGTTCAGTGTCAGCGTGCCGTGCTCCTTCCGACTCCACTGCCCTGCCTGGCCGAGTTCCACTGTTCTGCGTCGGGCACTGCGCTCCCTCCAGCTCCGCTGTCCTGTTCGGATGGGTCCTGCCATTCTGCGCCATGCTCCCTCCGGTTCCGCTACAAGCCCTGTCGTCCAGCCCCGATTGGGCCCCTTGAGTAAGACCCCCCCCACTCGCCCCCCCTTGGCATGAAAAGCTAACTCTACCCGTTTCTAAGTGTACCTGCAACAACCGCAGGTATGCCACCTTACAAGTTCTGCTGTAGTTCAGTCTAAAAATGTAAAAAGAAAAAATAAAGGATGTTTGTGTTATATGTTATACTAATACAATTTACAGGGAAATCCTTACCAAGTTTTTTTAGTCTGTCTTTCTGTTTTTTCTAATTGTTGTTGTGTATACATTTAGCTAGCTTGCTAGCCAGCTCAGGATTTGGTTCTGAAGTGCTTTTAAGTTTAATCAGACTTCAGCTTTGTTAGACATGAAGTTAATTATTTACTGTGGATAGCCACCAATAGGAAGAGGGAGTTAATTAATGGAAGTTATTTAAAAAGGGGAGACAGATGGTAAAATTGATTATGGGGAAGAACAGGGTTGGTGAGCTTGTTGGTAAACAGGGGCTTTGGGATGCAGACTGCTTCCACTAGTGGTACTTTGTATATGCTGTATTTGGAAAGAGCAAATTGCTTTCTAAATATTTAGGGAAGGGAATCTGGAATTTAATTTATGGTAGGATATCACAGCTAATTTGGCATTTCCTCCTATTTTACTGTATAACAAAAACATCTAGTACAGCCCTGTTGGAAACCCTGATTTGTGGAAACCTTTATCCTGTACTAGCCCTGTGGTTGAAAGATGCCTCTGAGCTGCTTTCCCTCTGGTGCCCCAGATCTCTTGCAGCCAGTTATAAATTAAAGACCTGGAGTCAGGTGAGATGAATTTCTGGCTGGATCACTCCTGTACAGTCTGATCAGTTACGAGCAGATTTAGGAGGAGACACCTGCTTTTTATTTACACATCTTAAAACTTTCAAGGTTACACAACGCTGGCTTGGTAAAGGACAAGTAGATTTGGGTGTAACTTTAACATGCCAGTCATGGGCTAAGCCCACTGAATCTCACTAAATGAGATTTATAGTCACAATATCGACATATAAGTTCACATGTCTATGCTATCTTATTGTATAAGAGCTTCAGTTTAGTGCAAGAGCCAGGTTGAGTCTCTCAAACTGAAATGAGGTCTCCTATAAGACACACCCTATATACAACGTGTTTTCCTAACCTTTAGACTTCTGTGTTCTAATATAGGGAAGCTATCTGTACAGAAGAGAAGATGGTATTTTGTCGAATCCATGAGTGTGATTTATTTTTTACATGCGATTAGTAACATGCTGGTGATTACTTTAAACACTAGATTACCATCAATACAAACATAATTACCATATATATATATATATATATATATATATATATATATATATATATATATATATATGGTATTATGCACAATACTGCACTGCAATTCTAGTGTGTATAACCAGTCAACAGTCAACATATACTGTATATACAATATTACAGGTGAAAATATGATTTATTTTAATTTCATTTTTTGGGACGCATTTTATCTTAACATTTTTAAATTGTTATCCCATATATGAAATGTGAAGAATATTTGTATATTGTCTTGTTTTTTATAATACTGAAAAACAAAATTATTTGCCAATGCGTTATAATTGTGGCACCACTTACATTCAAAAACAAACAGTAACTTTGAAAATATCATTTCTAACAGTTGTATATTACTTGTGGATGAGAAAAAAGACACAACATACTGAGGTTTAGATAAATTGTTTTTTTTTTTTTATTGATATTAAGAATGAAATACATCAAATGTGAGTCTTGCCTGTTGGAAGTCTAGTGTGCAGAGGTTAAATGAATGAGGAACATGTAGAGCTTAACTGGATTTAATAACATAAATGCTGTCCATGTGAAGCAATTACAGACCTACATCCCTTCATATTGAATGATTTCCTTACAAATCAAATGTAGGATAAACAAAGAGAGGTCTAGTAACCTGTTTGTGTATCAATGCTGTCCACAATGTACATGGATGGTTTGCAGGAATAGCATAAATAGAAGCTCTGAACAAATAATTGCACTGAATTGTGACAACTGAATCTAGTCAGGTCTGCGTACACAGGATTAAATACAATACACATCTGTGCCTCATTCAAGGCTTACTGATTGAGATGAGGCTGCAGTAACCTCCTGTGCCACTTGTACACATTCAACCCACTTTAAAACAGGGCATGAGTGGGTGTATTCTTATATTAAAATCTAATATTTAAATAATGCTACTATTCTGCAGAAATAAAGAAATAAATACTGGACGTGGTGTGACAATATAAGGTTTAGTAAATGTAATGCAGTCTTCATGGATATATACATTATATATATATATATATATATATATATATATATATATATATATATATATATATATATATATAATTTCATTTTTGCAGATATACAAGTGTTGGATCAAATACTCAGTATTTGGAAAAACAGTGCACTTTTACTGGGAACATCTAGAGAAAAATTGAGACAGCAAATGCATGCGCCCATGAGACAAGATCTACTTCCTTTTTGACATAACTAGAAAGCTACTGCAGCTTTTTCATTGTAATAGGCTTCATATGTTTAACGGTTATCGGTGACAAAAAAAAAACATTTTTGGTACAAAGCATCTACAAAAGCACTACTATTTAAAAAAAAATAATAAAAAATTAACAAAATAATTCATCTGTCAGTTGTGTATCAGTGCTAATTTGGACCAATTTCATATATATTTTATAAGAAAATAAATAATGCCTTTATACAGTGCCATTATTTGTATTTAAAAAAAAAAAAAAAAAAATTAAGAAGAACAAATAGGCTTGGCGGCTCATTATGCAAAATACAGCCTGACTGACAAAATAACATGGTGTCCCTGGAAACTCATTTTAAACATATTCAAGTATTTTTTTTTTCAAGCAAAAGCGTGTGAATACTACTGATACACAATGAAAAATGTTAGTTGACATTATTGCTGCATTTCCCTTTAACTTGACATTTGTGCCTTTAAAAAAAAAAAAAAGATCAAAAACAAAAGCCTAACTTGCACCAGGAATGTCACAATACCAGAATTTGACAGCTTTGTCTGAAGAACAACATTTTACGGTTACCATAGTACCACAGTTTTTGACATCTTCCAAATTGAACATGAATGAATGTTGTTTTCAAGATCTTGTTCCAGGTGTCTCCTATTCCCTTTGTTACGATGTGCCAATGGTCTTCAAGGCAAAATGCTCCAAGCAAAAACAGTTGCAAATTGATGGTGCTGTTTGTAAATCACTGCCATTATGGTGTACTGTGACATCCCTATGTTACCAGCCAAAACCAAGCTATTTATACAAAAAAAAAGAAAATGATTAAAAAAAAAGAAAATAATCACACTTTCCCTAAAACGGAAAGTTCACTTCAAGTTCTATAATTATTGAAAAAAAAAGAAAAAAGACGTGCATTTTCATATCCCTCTTCTTTGAGTCAGTTCTCAAAGATAGCACCATGACATTTTGTATAGTTACGCTTTAATCGTTCATAAAAAAATAGTGCCTTTTTTTTTCTTTAGAAAAAGAAATCGACGTAATCCGTGGCGATGTGCAACTGCAGACTTTCTTCATGATGCTGAATGTCCGTCTTTTTTGTTTGTTTGTTTGTGTGTGATTAGAAGGTGCTGGGTCAGGAATTTAGATATAAACTCCTTAAAAGTGTTGGTCTCCCTTGTATCATTACAGGTGCAAAATAACAAAAAAAAAAAGAACTAACAAAAGGAGACAGTTTTATCTCCAGAAATTGTTGTATGGAATAGTCTTTTTATGTTGGTTTGTTTTTTCCCCAACCTTTTTTTTCCATTTTAAGCTTGCCACGCTATATACCTTTTCTTTCTTTTTTTGGTTCCACCTGTACTGCCTTCTGTTCAATTGTTAACTCTCTTTTTCTAAAGATTGTGTGTGTGTGGGGGGGGGGGGGGGCAAGAAGAATGCCACAGAAAGGACGCCAATAACAAAGCTATAATCCCCTAGTCTTTTTATCTCCATTTGTGCAAACAAAATCCAAACTCATTTCTTGCTGGCGTAGTTCTCCGTCAAAGGTTTAACTGTAACAGGCTGTTTGCTTGGGAGGGTGATGAGAGGCCTGTGGAATCTTGTCTGCTCCAGGGCCTTGATTTCTTCAGCATGCCGCCGAAACTTTCTGGCTTTCAGGATAGATGGGACCCCTCGTCTCAGCCTTTGGGCAGCCTTTTTCTGCCACAATTCATATTTAGAATACTTGGCAATGATTGGCTTCTTTGAGACATCCTATAATTAAAAAATAAAACAGAATGTCATTAGTCAACCCTCAGGGCAATGGTTGAATTGCATTCCAACACTAGTTTGTGAATTGACTCTTATGTTAAAAAGCTCTCAGCATCTTGTAAGCACTGTGTAAATATATACCTTCTTAAAAGTAATAATTGCAGATAAAAACAAAATGGTTTTCTTGACTGATATAGCATGTTCCTTTCTGGAGTCTTCCAGTGTTGACCTGGGTCATTTACAGGTTTTATTATTGTCGTTAGTTCTCTGTGTTTATAGTGACTATTCAACCTTAACTTCAAGCACAGTTGAATCAAAGGAGAGACTTCATTTCCTTGACATTTAACTGAAGATAAAAGAAGTCTTCGCACATTGCATCCCTGCACCAATAAAGTAAACAGATTCCTGATTCTACTCCTGTTCCTGGTAAACAAGGCCTCAAAATTGGTCAAAAGGTCATTGGGACATGGATAGTGTTCAGATAACACTGTGGTTATAAATAGGAGATTTCAATGTTGCACAAACTGCATGCTCCTTTTTGTTTGTTGTTGAGCATGCATTTTACATTTTGTTTCATTTGCTATATAATACATAGGTCTGATGCTGGTGTGCAATTAGGAATGCTTGTGTTTAAAATATAGCCCAGGCACACAGTGTTATGACTCAACAAGACAGTTAATACTCTAATGCTTGTTTTGGGGCTTTATTTATGGTAATGACATACAATTTGAAAAGCTCACTAACTAGCCAGATGGGTAAAGGGCAGCATCAACACAGGCAAATCCTGGTCAGCACTAAAGTGAAGGGCTTGTTTTGGGGTAAATACTATATCTGATATGTTGGATGGTGTGAAAATACCTCTTTGCTTACTTTTCATATCAATCAGCATGAAAAGATCTCAGTTTACAGTGTATTTTGCAATGGCAAGCACTTTTGTGATCGCCTGTACCTGGGTTTTAATAAACAAAACCCAAAGTACAGATCTTTAAAAAGATAGCGGATTTCTGCATGCGATTTGAGATGTCAGCGTATTACTTGCACGTACCTTGTTTAATGCTAAAGGGATGACTTGGAATTGCGTGGAGGACACATCTCGCTCTGACTTGGCAGGTTTTGCACAGTACATTTCCAGAAGTCTCAGATCACAGCTACTGTAACAGCACACTTCTACAATTCCTTTTTGTGACCTTCGGATGTTTGATCTGCTTGGTGGCTTGCCTAAAGAATAAGAAGCATGTTACCAGTGCAGAAATACATTGTGAATGTGGTCAAGATTTAGCTCAGCACACATGGTTTTTATATAGTAATCAAACTGTTCAACTCTTTGGTTTGGGGACATTTCAATAAAAGAAAAATAATAAGAGCTTTTTTTGTTTTTCTTTCTACTAGCACCTTTTTAAAATTATAAATTAAGAGGTTAAACTGTAGACAAAGTAGACACATGTTTCGGCAGTTTTTATAGTTTTACCTAATATATGAAGTTTTGGGTCATTTGTGAAGTTATGATGCAACAAAAGTGTAAATACCCAAACCCAAAGTTAAAGCTATTGTAATGAATCACATAGAACCCAGCTTCTGAGCTGTGGTTTTGAAACATGTATCTTTCTGAACAAACAGACCTTCAAAAAAACTGAAACTTTCAGTTATTTTCTGTGAAACTAAAATTTGAAGGCCACTGCCTGACCTTGCCAGCTCAGCACTGATGAGGTGACGTGAAGGGGAGAAGTCCACTAAACTTGATGGCATTAACATCGGACAGCAGGTAATAGCCAAAGTAATACTAAGTCTCTGTAATGCCAGTGACTGCACGTTTTGCACACTCAGCTTTTTTCTGGGCCCATTTGACAGGTGGAGGCTGTGATGATAAATTTACATTTGTTGTTTCTCAGTGCACACAACTATTTTACTTCTAGTATCTCAGTTTTGCTTGAGAATATATAAACCACACAATAACATTTCTGAGCATGACCTCCCACAACAGCTACACTTTCTTATTTAACTCCTTCAATCTCTACCCATCGTTTAAAAGCCTTTAAAGAGCAACTGGAGATGGGTGTGTGAGATCAACCATTGTGACAGTTATCACACAGCCTTCTAGAAATGTGTCATTTATTAGCTCTACCTGAAATACAAACTGAGAAACTAAACAGGTTTACTAGCTTTAGAACAATGACTTTGTTTCATATCACAAACAAAACATCGAAGCTACCCTACTCTCCCACACACACCAAATATATAGAAAGTGGTTTACTCAAAAACGCCCAACAAAACTATTTTTAAAAATGTATTAATGATGAAAGTTTATTTTATTTATTTGTCCACACAAAGTTGTTTCAAGGAAGCCTGGGAACTGTTTTGAAGTGGAGAATGGAATGCTACTTCGGTATTACTTTCACCAAAGGAATGTAGAAGTAAACAAATAGTCCATTGTGACTCATTTAGCAGTGTGCCTTAGTTTTGTGTGTCCCTTTCATATTGAGGAGAAACTGAGTGACAAAATGTGCCCATTCATCACAATCACAGGGTCAGGGATCTTTAGCTACAGTTTACACATCGCAAGGATTTATTTGTACCTGCAGGCTACACCAGTGACTACCCCCTAAGAAGCTGGAATGCTGTCGTGTATTATTTGCTTAACTAAAGAACTAATTTACTCTCAAAAGCCAGTTTATAACATTGGAAGATAAGTGGAGCACTTACCGTGCAATAGAATAAAAGAAAGGATTGTTGCTGTACTAGTTCTAGTTCTCTGTTTTTATTGGGTGTAAACACACTATGACCCCACAATTATGAGCAGTGACATCAACAAAACCAGACAAAAAGGATGTGTTTCCCATTGTGTTCAATTCCATTCCAAGGACGCTCAATGTCCCTGAGCAACTTGACTAATGTTGACTTACATTAAATAGCAGTATTTTTTTTTAACTTACTGAAATAAAAGCCTCTGTCACCACAGACGAACTGTAGTGTGTCGACCAGTTCGCCACCACATAGCGTTTCAGCTGAAGCTATAGAATTGGCCACATCTACAATGTAGACTGTCAGGGCGATGGTGAAGACCAGTAGCTGTCTTGAGGTAGACATCTTTCTGACCTAAGAAAAGGTAAGAAATATGTTAATGCCCCCATCAAGGACACAATTTGAAGCTGCAGATGGTCGTCATGTTAATCTTGCATTTGATTAAAAGACAAAAGTAAGAAACTCATTGCCCCAATAACGATACATCTGTAGCAAATCGCTGTAGCCAATTTGACGCTATGAATTACAACACTGACTTCAGCTGTGTACAGTAAAGGCGCATGAGGCTAAATCTTGCTACTGTGTGGCAGGAAATGGTATATAGACTTGATTATAATGAGGGATATATACAGTGTTTCATTAACACCTTTGGCACAGCCAACATAATCTTTAAAACTTATTGACATTTTAAATAACTCCATAAACAAATTACAGTAAATAGTTTTTTTTTCTGCATTCTCATATTATATATATATATATATATATATATATATATATATATATATATATATATATATATATATATATAATTACACACACACACACGCAAATGGAAGGTGCTGTCCCTAGCCATATCATATTAGGTGCTGCAACAGCTTCACATCAAGCAACTTGTTCAAATTATATCACGCACTCGTTTAAAATGAAATGTAGTCGCCCCCTCGTGGACCAAATAGTAAACTCAAAGATCGCTATGTCACCAAGCAAAACAAATTACAGTGTGTGTGTGTGTGTATATACATATTTCAAAGAAAACAAGTGCTAAATAACCGATTAATATTTGACATCTCAAATGAGTTTGTAAACGTCACTGACACTAGAGACAGCAAGATTGCATAAGGATCAAGCAGTCTTTAAGTTTGTTTTTGCAAACATTTCATATTATTCTTATGCTTTAGAAAAAAAAGAAAACGTATTTCCATTGCAATGCAAGCGTAAGGACGTTCATGTAATTGAACACCACTTCAAAAATTAGACAAACAAGTAAAAGCCTGCACCAGTCAACAAAATTACATTTTTTTCTTCTTATTTTCCGTTACCTTTATGCTGTTGCTACTATTCCCAGATTCTATGCAGTTGTGGCAGTACGCTTGGTGCTTGTTATAGCTAAGATGATCTTCCATTTGTGAAGTGGTTTGTTAGATTTCGTTTGGTATTGAGGTTAACGTTGCAGGTCTCGTGTCAGGTTCCCAGTTTCTGCTGCAGATATGTTGTGTAAGGCTGCTCCACTGCTGAGGAGACAGACTAAACTTCAGAGTGTTAACAAATATATACCAAACCCCCCTCCCCGCGCTGCGCATGTGTGACGCTACTTAAAACATTAATGTGTAAATGAAGGAGGTATCAGTCAAGCGGCAGTCTTGAGCGAGGCTGTGGGCTGGAAGCTACAGGCTACAGCACTTCGGAAAACTGGAAGGTTATTAGTAACGTTTGCTTTACTCTGACGAGTTCGTGTTTTGACGTCTTAAGGTTTCATATTCATATAATAAGTGTAACTGCAGCGTCCATGAGTCTTACAATTCATTTTTATACTGTACTTGGAATTAATTGTATAAAATAATTCAAACCAATTTATATTTAAAATACATTATGTATCTGTCTGTCTAGCTGTCATTATTATTACACAACAGAAATAATTAAAATGAAAACTCATTTATGTAAGTGCATCGCAACACAACCCAAGTGCCTGGGGGTTGTTTTTGTATTTATTTTTTTTATGATGATTTAGTCTTAAAAGCAAAACCTGCCATGACCACTGTAACAGTATCCGATCTAAAAGCTGACCAGAGAGAACCTGCTGTTTTTCTCATTAACATAAACGGGTCCGCATAGGGGGTGTTAAATAAGGGGTTTTTGCCTAAGGCTAACTTCTTCAGATACTTACTGATATAACTACCCCCCCCCCCCCCCCCCCCCCCCATCCACCACACAAAAGAAACTAATGAGTTTGAGAATTTAAGCCTGCAGAAAAACAAGGGCTGGACTCTTATCTGGTAAACAACTTCTCCCCCCAGGACAGTAAAAACCTTTTTTTTGGTGCAAGAAACCCTTGCTTCAGTATATATGAAAGGTTTGATTGGAGCTATGATATGTAATACAACTCCTGTGTTTAAAATAGGAACAACTATATGGAGTTAATATATGGTTTTGCCCCAGGTTGTAATACTGTTGTCAAATAAAGGCATTGCCTACATTGCACAAACAGACTTTCAAATAACTAAAGTAGTATAGTCCCACAGTTAAATTACATTGTATGATTATATATAACTGGATGACATTTTACTACATATGAAATGGGACTATGTTGACTTCCAGTTAGTTTACATTCTATAAAGGTATTTTTGACTATAGGCCCACAAGCTTTTGTAAAATCTGAAGCCTCTTGCCATGTCACTCTTAAACTACCGCATGCAGCAGCAGGAGGTTATGAATGGCATCTTTCAAAACAAAGTATTTTGTGTTATTACCTAGCTACTTTTTTAAACTACAGAAAAAACTAAAGCTGTGATTTTTTTTTTTCAACATGTGCCTGAAAGCTAACATTTCTAAAGACGTGTTTAAACTATGGGACACTACCTTTTGATTCCTTGTGTTTTATAGTTTAGTCCAAAGCTAAAATGGTTGTTTGTGATCCTATTTGTAACAACAGTCCAAAAGACAAAAAATGCCTGACCTTCGTACTGGAAGAAGAATCAACTTAATTTAATATTGACTTTGAAATCTGGCAATGGTGTGCAATTGTGTTTGCTTGTCTGAACAGCCATCTCCTGGAGTGCTGTACACAGCTAGGTGGTCAGTTTTGATAACCGGACACATTCATTCATATATTCATTCATCAACCCTTTTGTAAAAACAGAAAATCTTAAATATTGTCCCTTTTGAAAAATTCTACTCATGCATTCAGTATGCACAGTAAGTGTTTTTATTTTTTTATTTGGTAATGTAAGTAGGCATTATAAGCCTACAGTTTTATAATAAAAGCCCATCATGTGTACTACTTTCTCTAGCAGAAAAGCCCTAAGGTACTTTTCACTAGTGATGAATCTGTTATATAGAAACAGAAAAGCTTTTGCTGTAGATTCCCACCCCAATGTTCTGATTAGTATTCATTTAGAAATGGTCACATATTTCACTAGAACAACTTTTCACAAGCACACAATTTGGCACAGTCTCTGCTTGAACGAGGCCCAGAGCTAAATGGACTGAAGTACCTCTGGAGGCTAGGGTTCAAATCTGACTCACATCGCAAGTTGAATGATTTTGGTGTTGTCAGTTTAGACCATTAGTCCACATCACAAAACCACAGTTCGGGGGAATCATCAATAGCATAGTTCAGCATTCTCTGATCCCAGAGAATGATTGGGACATAAAGGGTGAGAAAGTCTTGGATATGAGAAGGTCCATATATCTAAAACTCACAGTGCAAATATGTAAGCATTGGGGTGCTGAGAACATCCTATTTCATTTAACATTTGGAAGGGCAGCAAACAAAGCTGCACGCTAATGTATCTAAAAAAGACATTCCAGCGTCTTTTAAAGATTCACTGTTAAAGCATGTTGTACAATTATGGCAAAATACAACAGTGTAATCTTAACATATATAACATAGTGTAATCTTAACATATATATATATATATATATATATATATATATATATATATATATATATATATATATATATATATATATATATATTGCATTACATCTCTTACAGAAAGTTACAGTTACAAAATACAGTTCAGAAGGTTACACTCCTGAAGGTACAAAATACAGTTCAGAAGGTTACACTCCTGAAGGTGTTTGGGATTCTATGGAATTGTGTTGTCTTTGTAACAGGACTTCATTGGGTCCCTAACAATCCCTACAACCTGTGGCGTTCGAAGCAAGGATAGGACTGTTTAAAAACATCAGCAATGTTACTTGAATTTGCAAAATAATATAGAATGTTTTCCTAGAATCATGGATCCCTTGTCTGGGACAAACAAGCTACACTTATCCAAATGTGAGTGTTGGGAGTTATTTTTGGAGACTGAAGAGCCCCACCCCAGGACAGTTTATACCTATTTGTAATCGTCGCTAGGGGATGCTACATCTGAAAAACGCAACCATTTAACCAAGATGTTTTGATTATACTAACTGCTTACAGGAGTTTGGACCATGACTAAATCTTATATAATTCTCTTCCCTATTTTTAAGCCCTGGTTAACAAACGTGACACCTTTTGGGGTGACTCCCTTTCCCTCTATGTGTCATCTGGAACTTTCATTTAATTTTATTTGAGCTTTTTTTTTTTTTTTTTCAAATGTCACCCACAAACAGTTGGGGCCTAATCACCAGGAATGTTACCCAAGTGTGACCTGTTGCTTTCACTGAGTCATACAGTAACATGGAAATTCTGAACTAAGCTGTGCATTGTTTGAGTGGTTTCCACAGACAGACCTTTATATTTTTTGGGGTGGAAAGGCAAACAAACCTACATGGCATTTCTGAGCGTTTGTGGACCATTGGAGTCTGTCAATGCTTTAGAAGACTTCCAACTTACTTTCTGTTATGTTTGTAATTAAAATTCAAGGATAAAGTACAAAATACCTTTAAATTGCTGAAAAGTCACATTTAATTTCCATTTTGGATACGTTCCATATTTTTAAATAACAAAAAGTTAAGTAAACCATGGTGTTGGACACAGAAAGATTCATATTAATATAACACCCTTTATGTTGCCAGGTAAGGCAATCAAGATTAGTGCTAATCAGGGTAGGTGACACCAAATGCAAATGTACTAAATTTAACCCAGTGGACCATTTAAGTGCAAAGTTGCCCCTGTTTAAGACCATTGTCTCAAATAGGGGTAACTTTGCACTTCAAAAAGTGTCGCCCCTATTTCAGATCACTGTGCCAATATTTACCTGGTCAAAAACGATATTGTTGCTTTTGTCTGTCTTGCCAGTCCTGTTACTGCTCTGATGATGAGATAGGCTGATGGTGTGTTCTATAAAAGGTACTGATTCTTCTACATTCAGCAGCATTAAAATGTTCATTCTCTTTACCAGCCAAGGCCAATGAAAAATGTTATTTACAGTAAACAAGACTGAACAAGCAATCAAGAGTTGCACGATTGATATTGATGCAGCGGGCTGTATGGATAATTCCTTGTTAAAATTTTCCAGTGTACCACAGATGTGTCCTCACCAACTGTTGGTAAAGTTGATACAGTATGTGCTAAATATTACATTAGCCCAAAGGGTTAAGACAGAATTAAACATTTGGCTAAATATTAATTGAGATATCCTGCTTTAAATAATTAACACCTCATCTGTTTTTATGTATAATTGCAACCATGATCCACCCTCTTACTGTCCAGGGTATGTGAAAGTATGTAAAAATACCCCACAGCTAGTCCAACTGCCACCTTCACGATTAATATGAAACAAAATACATATTTAATTCCTGTTGACATTCTTTTTAAAACATTGGAATGTAGAATTGTGGCTGGGGAAGGAAAATCAACTATGGATAGTTGACCCCACCCCGCTTTAGTGACCCCTACTGGCCAGTCACCCAAGGAGGCCATACAGAGACTAAAAACTGGACCTTATCATCGATCTTTCATCTGCGTGTAGCGAGCAGTGTTGACTGATGCACTGCTATTACAGATATTACAGATGAGATGAGGCTAAAAGCTCTGTAACCATGAATGCAAGAACTGGTGTCAGTGAATATACTTGTTTGTGTATTTTTTCAGGTTTAGCTTATTGTCCCATATAACTTGTGTATCAAATCATTGTGACGGGCTAACAACATGTTGCAATTTTATGGAGCACAGAAAGTAATTTACAGTACTTTAATTATCACACTGAAACAAATTACAAATAAGTGGCTATTAAAACAGGGATTTTAGGCACAATATACATTTATTGTTTTGTTTCATCTAGACAGCATTTAGTTGCCAAAACTCTCAGCATGGAAAGAAAAAAGTATTTTTCTTCCAACTACTTAGTATATCTCAGGGTTCTGGTAACAATGACTAATAAGTATGTAACTAGAATGGCTTTCATTACAGCAAGAGCAGGTTTTGTGTTACAGAACTGTATTAAAGTTGTGCTGATCTAGACTAGGTTTTCCTAAAGGAATAGATGATAATAACATTTGCAACCTATAAAGCATGACATGTAATCTCATAGCTAATGGAAATAATATACATGTTCAGAAAGTATGACCTGTTTAGGAGGAAAATTTAATCTTGTTAACTTTAAGTTAAACTTATTAACAATTTATACCAGTTCTTATAAACTCAGAACTCTAATTTTTAGGGTAAAACAATGGGGACCCCTATGTACTGACTGTGTCCTGTCTGTCTGTCACACTCTATACTCTGAACCAGGTAATTGTTTGTTTGTTTGTTTGTTTTGGAATTGGAATTGTTGTTTTTTCTTTTCAGAAAAAAGTGGTCTATAACTTTGAGAATGTAGCCCATTTTTTGATGCTTTTTTGTGAATTTGCAGATAACATTGATGATTCAAATATGGACTGGATGATGTGTGCAAGTTTGTGTCCTTGCTATGGAAAGTTGCAGGTCTTCCCTGGGGATTCCACAGGGAACGTCACATTGGCGTGGGTATTCCTGCGGGTTAGGGAGACAAAAATCGCAGTGATCAAGTGATTTGTTTTACGGGCAATACACTGCTGTGCACGAGTGGATAATTACTAATATAAAGACACTATTGCTAATTTAACCTTCATTACATGTGTAAACAACTAGAACTGAAGAGCAGCTCCTGAGCTGATAGTCAGTCAAAAATAACAATTAAGAACCAAACATCATAAAAATGATCTATAAACAGGCATCCTACAGTAGCATCATTTTATGTCCTCTGGGGGTTAGTTGGGGTCCAAATGTAATGTGAATGGCATTCATTTAATTTAACATGAACAAGTACTTGAAATCAAGTGTAATCAGAACACTGTGTTTAGGCAATCATTTCTTTCAGTGTTAGATACATTTTAAAAATGTGTGACAGACAGACATCCCCAGCAGGGGATAATAAGGGATAGTGAGGGAGTAAAAATGACAGCAAAGAAAACAGGCTGAGATTAGCTATAACTTTAGCAATACACTTCATGACACTTCAACTATCTATTATTATATTATTATTATTATTATTTATTTCTTAGCAGACGCCCTTATCCAGGGCGACTTAATAACTTAAGTTATTAAAACCATTCATCATCTACTGCCACAGATATCCCTTTGAGGCCTCGGTTCAAATCCAACTCTGGTCACAAAGGGACATAGTATACTGAAATGTTTGTCTGCTTGACGTGAGAATAGCCTGGTATACAACAAATTTGTATTCTTGTGTTGGGGAATGCTTCTAGTAAGTGACAGTATTAGACCACCGGGACAGATGGCATGAT
The DNA here is from genome assembly GCF_902713425.1 of Acipenser ruthenus. Taxonomy (NCBI): domain Eukaryota; kingdom Metazoa; phylum Chordata; class Actinopteri; order Acipenseriformes; family Acipenseridae; genus Acipenser; species Acipenser ruthenus. The sequence continues at coordinate 16,354,985 of NC_081215.1, forward strand.
TTCATCATTACTGACTCTGAATCTCTACTAATTTTGCATAATGAATAAACCTGTAATATACAGTTGTAGTCAAAAGTTTACATACCCCAGTAGAAATTTATAATTTCAAGAAATTTCTCAAAGCAAGTAATTATAGGAAAAATCTTTTGTAGCAAAAGTTTTGCTTTTGTGGATGAGGCAAAAAAAGTTACAAGAAATAGGTGTCTACAATTTATTTCAGTGATTTTTTTTTGTGCAAAACTCCAAAAATGCTAATTCAAAAGTATTCATACCCTGACAAGGAAAATGAGATTAATATCTAGTTGAGACACCTTTAGCAATAATAACCTCTTTTAAACAATTGCAAAACCTTGATTTTATTCTTCTTTAACATTCTGAAGTAGATTTTGATGTGTGCTTTGTTATCGTGTTGGAAAGTCCAGTTGCGCTTTAAACAAAGTTTTGTAGTGGAGGGTTTCAGATGATTGGCCAATATCTTTTGGTATGCTATGGAATCCATTTTACCATGTATTGGAACTAAATTTCCTGTGTCATTAGAGGAAAAACAGGCCCATCGGAAGATATTACCACCTTCATGCTTTACAGTAGGTATGGTGTTCTTTGTATGCCTCACCAGAATTTCTCCAAATGTAACGACTATCAGCGTGACCAAATAGCTCAATTTTTGTTTAATCACTCCACAAAACCTTTGACCAGAACTCATATCCATCATTCAAATGCCATTTGGCAAACTTTAAGTGATTTGTCCTTGTGATGTTTTCCTAAGAGTGGCTTTTTCCTTGGCCTGCAACCATTGAGACCTTCACCATGCAATACTCGACCTATGGTTGAAAAGGAAACCCCAGTCCCACTTGCAGCCAATTCACTTTGAATATTTTTGGCAGTCAATCTTGGATTGTTATCAACCTTCATTTTTCTCCATAACATCAAAGTCTGCGTTTTTGGAGTGGAGATATTGCTGAAGTGTTTTATTATTATTATTATTATTATTATTATTATTATTATTATTATTATTATTATTATTATTAGTAAAACTTGTGTGATTTGTTGAAGCTGAAATCTGAGGAAAAAGCTCTTCCACCATATTGTTTGAGCACATCAGAGCCGTTGCTATGGTGGCGGTGGTGATGGTTAGCTGGACCGCAAGCATGCAGAACTGCTCAACCAAGCCATTGCTCTACGGGTAAAGGGGGGTGTCACAAAGACGGCCGGAGTGGGTGGCGTCAGACCAGAAGCAGGAAATAAACAGACAGAGAGATGTGGAGTTTGGTGAAGCTGAGCGCGTGATCGCGCTCAGCATTTAATAATTACACAGAACAGAAAATAAAAAGTTTGAAACAGAAACACAAAACAGGACACGGCACTGGTAGCCAAAATGAAGAGACAAACAAAAAAACGAACACACACTAACAAACGGTGCACGGAGACAAACAAACACGGTGAGTACTAAACGCTTATTATTTTCCTAAATTTTACGTGCTCCTTCTCTCTCACCCGTTCTCCACTCTCGAACACCCAACCTCGAGTGAATGCTACGTGTCTCTATATATACTGTTGTGCTGGGATTCAATTACTAATTAATTATTCACTTGAATCCCAGCACGTGAATTAATTCTGTGCAACCCCGTGCTCACATATTACATTTAACCAGCACGTGAAGTGATTTGTGCTCTCCTCGTGCCTAAATACAAATCTACACTTTTTAAATACACGTGAAACACAGACCCGTTTATATCCCGTGTACCAATGACTATACACCAACATTAACACACGCACGCAACATACAACATATAATATGCACACAGGGGCAGGGCACATTGCCACAGGGGGTCACTCGTTTTGCAGATGCCCAGCCATCGTCACATCCCTGCGAACACCCTTGATTCGAAGTTCCGCCCCTGATCACTGTGGAGCTCCTGAGGGACCTCAAATCGGCTGTAGAACTGCTCCAGCAGTGCTTAAGCTACCGTCTCCGCCTCCTGGTCGGGGAGCGCATAGGCTTCAGGCCACTTTGTAAAGTTGTCAAGGGCTACCAGGACGTATCGGTTCCCCTTGTCTGAGTGGGGGAATGGGCCCAAGATGTCGTACCCAAGCCTCTCCATGGGTCCGCCAATGGGAAACTGCTGGAGGGGGGCGTGTGACCAATCTGAGGGTCCTTTGCTGGCGGTGCAGTAGTACTCCACATCTCGCCTGCACTGTCCCCCGTGCAGGGTTTTAGTGACCCCAAATTGGGGGCTGCCATGGTGGGCCTTTAGCACGTTCTCCCTCATTGCTTGAGGGGCCACCACCTGCCATCTCACCTTTCCTGTAGCTGTCTCTTTCCATTGGCGACGGGACTGGACCCCAGTGCAAATGTCCTGTCCAGCCTCCTGCGACCACAGGCCCTTCGTCGCTGGGGACTGCAGTGCCACTCCTCCCCAGGGAGGTGCTGATCCACCAGCCACTGTAGGACGGGCCGAAGATCAGGATCCTCTCCATGCTGTCGCCTCCATTCTTTGGCCCAGACCGTGGTCATCTCCCAGCAATACTGTATGTTTACAGAGTTTCTATTCTTTAGTGCCAGCTATTGTGTACCATATTTACATCCTGATAATCCAGCAAAGTGGTGGTTCAGGCAGAAAAATTGTAAGGCGCCTCCAATACCCAGAACATTCGTCAGTGAAATGGCTAGTATCTTATTCGTCATCTGATAAACAACAATGATCAGCTAGAAAGCCAACTCCATCCACTTTAGTCATGCACCCCACGTTTGGAGGTGGGGTAAGATGCCAGTCTCAAATGACAGAAGCAATGTGAGAAAAAGTGTAAATAAAACTAGTCACTGCATTCACTGAAGACAGGCGATTCTTATGTAAAAATGAAATACAGGTATGTACATTAACATTACACTGCATTTAAAAATAACTTGCACTGTTTACTTACTGTATTTGTTTTTAAGCTGCCTTGTAAGAAAATAACTCTAATTGAAGTACCACATATATTATGTGGCTTATATAATTAAACCTATAAACTATTTATAGGATGTGTGAATCACACCTATATTCCGCGTGTTGATATGGACTTTACTGTACACTTAAAGTCTGGCACTACTTTGTTATGGAAAATGAAGAGCATTGACCGGTCGACAGTTGTTGTTTTTTTTTTTTCAAATATTTTCATTTCTTTGACAAATTGAAACTGATAACAGCACCATCATCACCACCACTGCTTCTTATTTAAAGTATAAACCAGTGTTTCAGGTTACAAAAAAACAAAACATTCAATACCATCTACAGGAAGAGTTAGGAACTACAGTTTGGCAATGTCCCTCAAAACAGGCTCACATCTTGGCTGTACGTCTAAACAACGTGCTATAAAAATGAAACGGTGTGGCAATTGAAATATATCTTGAAATATAAGAACATAAGAAAAGTTGCGAATGAGAGAAGGCTGTTTAGCCCATCAATTCTCTTTCTAAGTGTCGCGACTCAGTTTTTAACTGGTCTCTGTACTGCTCTTGAAATGAGTACAGTTTTTTCAAACTTCAATCTTCTTTGTTCTAAGCTAAATATATTCCCCCAGAAAACTTATGCCTCTCAATTTTCTTTAATATTTTCTTTAGTTGTATCCTGTTTCCTGTGTTAGTTTTTTTTCTAAAAGGCATCAAGTAAGAAATAGCTTAGGTGCACATAGGAACCCTACAATTACAAGTGTTTGTTTTTTTTATATTTAGAAATACTAACGGAAACTTACATTTAGTGACAAGCGTTTAGACTAGAAGTCTGGGAAACCTGCTGCAACAAGGAGGAAGAAAAGAAACAGGACGGCAGAGGGGGGCTGTCACAATAAATAAATAGTATGTTGTTTCTGATTGGCTGTCAGATCACCTAGTTACCCTCTAGAAATAGTCATGTACCATTTTTAATACAGTCATACTTTTCTCAGTTTGACACAGTTCAGTCCACAATGCAACAGTTTCTGCTGAAATAACAGTAAATAACGCTGAGCTTTATAACATGGCAACAAGTGTCCTCCTGTTTGTTTTAATAATCATGTCAAGGTTATCCATAAATTCAAACCACTTGCATAGGTATAGATCCTTGGACATATCAATGTTAAAGCATGAGTGTCAAAAATACTTTGGCATTGAAATAATCATTTTTTAATGGTTGCTATGTATTAATCAAATATTAATAGAAATTAAACATTATACAATAAAACTGATTATTAACTTTCACAAATGTCTTCATAATCTCGTAATCTGTTTTGGGGTGCCATAGTTGCCCCTACCTTTAGTAGCCGTCAGCCAGTAGGCAACAGAACTGGGTTTGAAAGTTGTTTGTGTTGAATCATTTCCTTTTCAGAAAAATGAATTCAAGCTGTAGAAATAAACAAAGTAAATATTTTTTTTTTGTTTTCTTTCAAATATGCCCTTAAACCAAGTCACGGAGCCATGTGCCAGTATTTGACAATACCTTGCAGTGGCTTAACTGTGTATTGTAGTGCTGAGCCTTACACAAACACCATTTAGATCAGTCAATAACGAAAGTAGAGTGGTTAAAAGTGTGGCTGCTGTCATTAGTTGGGGGGACAAGGTGCTAGTCAGCAAGATTCACAACCTTAGAGACTTCATGAACAAAGTGCAAACTTCTAAACTGTTGTCTGCTGTGTTATTATTGCACTAGAGTTGATCTTTCCATTTACACCTGTAGACAAGGGACTTGTTTCACACACGCGAGATGGAGGAGGCTGGGGTTTATCTTGTGCCTTGCACCTGTGGGAAACCTACATTAGGTATGTTTGTGATCAGATCAAGTTTCAAAGAGCGAAAGCTTATTGTCAAAAGAACTTCACAGGGGGTGGGCGGCTTAATGAATTGATTCTTTGATGCCTTTCATCTTTAGATCATCAGTTTAGTTCTGAGTATGCATATAAAGGGGTGCATTCACCAACTATGAACCACACAACTGCCTGCTCATCCTTGCCAAATGCTCTTTACATGGCAATACCCTACAGCAGCACCACAAGTAATTTCATAATAGGTAACAACATTACTCCTATAGTGTTGTCTTCGAAATATCTGCTGGATCAGAGAACAGTTATAATATTGAAAAACACCTGTTAGTTTTACAAACTAGAACCAACTAGTATAATTCAAGGTCTCTTAAACACACACATTGTTTCTACCTTTTACCATTAACGTGGTTCCTCCTTTTATTACAGACTGGAATCTTTCATTTACTGTGGCACTGAAACGTTTAAGGAGACACCACTAACAAGTGTACCTGAAGTAAAAAGCAGAACATTCCAAAACCACCACTCAGAGAAGTATTAAATATGAAATGACTGTGAATCTCTTTAGAGAAGGAGAAGATGAGTGTGGTGCCACAGCCACCCACACATCCACCCCCTGGAAAAAGCTCCCTCCCTGGTGTAGTGCTGAGGCACACACTGGCTAACCATTTTAAGAGAAGCCTGCACTGTGGTTACCAGGGCTATTCCTGCTCGGTATATAAGCAGTCTCCAATGTTGTCACTCTTGAAAATAACTCATTTCAAAAGAGAAAATATACCTGACCTCATAACCTAGAAACTGAGATCCCTGTTGTGTGTTTAATGAGACTCACATCTGGAATTACCTATTGTTTCCCTAGAATACACTAATAGGGCTGGAAAACCTGAGGTTTGTGTGTGCGTGTGTGTGTGTGCATGCGTGTGCGTGTGTGCATGCGTGTGCGTGTGCGTGTGCGTGTGTGTGTGTGTGTGTGTGTGTGCGCATGTGTGTGTGTGTGTGTTTTAAAGCATGACATCAAATTACTCCCTTGGTATATGGTGTAGGACAGGCTTCCACAGCAATGGACCCAGGCTTTTTTTTTATTCCTAATGGAAACATCGCAAAAACACTGAATAAAAAAGGTGTTGCTGTAGTAACGCTACGACACACGCTTATACAAACACAGCATTGGTCAGAGAGTGGGATAGCCGGGGAAAATAGGGGAGCGTTTTTTAGGGGATCCTAGCAAACTCTAAACTAGAGGTAGGCAAATTGGAAAAAGCGGCGACCCATTCCTGGTTTGAGAGGTATAATCAATGACTTTGGTGAATTTGGTTACATTTTATGCAACACAATACAATACAAGTTACATTTCTATAGTGCCTTACACCCCAAGGATCCCAAAGTGCTTCACACACACACACAAAAAAAAAACATTATATGAAAAACAGTCTAATGCAATATTTTATAAAATTGAAATTAAAAAATCAACAAAAAATGATAGATAAAAAGCTAGTTTGTGAAAATAGAATGAAAAAAGTCTAATACAAAAATGTAATACAATTGGAATTAAAAAATATAATTCCCAGTTAACTTGTAAAATTAGAAAAACTAAGATTAAAAGCTTATTTAAAAAGTTAATAAACGCACTTTTATAAAATGGCTTTCTTATCTTAGTGGGTTTTAATTTAACTTTAAAATGCTGCTTTTGTATTATTATTGTGTATACTGTTATTTAAATCTGCTATTTAAATGTGTGGCATGCTATACAAATGTATTGTGGTTTGTTCTTTTTTTCTGCTGTGTACAGTGCTTGTGATTTTTTGTATAAGTTTTATAATAGTTTTGTAATATTGTTCACATTCATAAAACTGTTAAGCATACTAAAATTATTGTTCAGTTTAAGGTATTTTTGTGTCCTTTTAAGAATTAATAAAAGGTCGCCATCTGGTGAAATATGGTGGTATTGTAAGCATGCTTTCTTAGGTTTTCTGAACACATTTGTTTACTTGATAAGGCCTATCCTCTACAGCCTTCAGTACTTCATTGGGGTCTTCCTCTGTCACTGTGAACTAAACCGGTAAGAGTTTATGATTATCATCTGACAGCTCAACTGTAGCCAAGGAAAAAACTGTATGTAAAAAGGGAATCTCCTGTTTCCAAATGGTGTTTTGCTATATTGATAACATTTAACAGGAAATAGCCAGAGCTGGTATTTTTGAACTATGGGAAGATAACATATCAAACTTCTAAAGGAGTGATAACCAAGCACACCAACATTAGCACACATTTTGGTATTTCTCTTTGCCATTTGCATATTTTCACCAGGTTCTCTCCCTTTCTTATCCACTGCTGACTCAACATGCACATTGCCTTTCTTTCTTGTAAAGCCTAAAAATGACATTGTCCCCTTTTTAAAGTACAGGGTGCAAACAAAATAATCCCAGTATCCCTAATGTATATTGCCATCATTTTTGAAGGTTTCAGATTTTCCTATATGAAAAATGCACACATTTTGGTGAATTTGATATGTTGGTGATAGTTTTTGAAGCTGTTAGACAAGAATGTTCATTGAATGCTCCACATACTTCAGTGCTGTACTTCCTGAATGACAAATATTTCGAATGTTCAGGGTTTTTTTTTTTTCTGGAGAAAATGATATTTAAAAAAATGTGTTAGATGTGTTACAAAACATTGGGAATTGTTTTTTGTACAAGGACTCGTGCTGGGTGTATTCAGCGTGGAAAAGAGGGTGATACATTCGCCATTTGTATTGTTTACAAATGCTATAAAAACACCTTTAAAAATCAAATACACATTTGACATACACATGTGTGCCTCTTTTACACAGGAATTGTCCCTACCAATAATTTTGATAAATCTGAAACGTATTTTGTCATGTTATTTTATCCGCTCCATAAAGGGTTAACTCTCTCAAGATCCCCTCGTTGCTCCTCCCTCCTCCAAAAAAAAAACAAAAAAAAACGCTAATTTGATTGGCTTAGGCCCTAGGTTCTCAACCGGGCGGTGAACGTTTGAATAATAACGTACTAGTAATAATAACAGTGACGTGACAAACGATACTCCCGATTTCGCCCTTTGAGTGCAGCGAGTTATTAAAGCGAGAAAAAGAGATAGCTTTAAAAAGAATGGCACCCTGGGTTTGGTGGGGTTTTGGGGTGTAATCAGCAGACAAGAAAACTACAAATTCCATAATGCATCACTGTAACACGGACTCAGTGCGCGGCTGACGTCAGGGACCAAGCAGAGTGTTCTGTTTTCATTGAGGCGCGAAAGTGCACAAGGACTCGGGAGTGAAAGGTGATTCTCCGGGTTTAAAATAAGGAACATTCTAGTCAATCTTAAACGGTGTATATTGTGCCACATTTTTCACATTTATTTAAAAAAATAAGAACAAATATAATCAGTTAAATTCAATATTTATTTTGTGTTTGTTGGTTAATGCGTTGTCACATTATTTCAATCCTCCTCCTTCCTCCCTTTGTAACTAACTTTCTCCTTGCTTGATATTTTTGTATTGTGTGTGTAAAAAGCGAACACGAACATATATTTGATTGAATGGACAGTGTGACTATCCAGGCAGCTAAATAAACGCTATATATATATAAAAATATATATTAAAAAGTCAAATTAAACGGGGGGGGGGGGGGGGGGGGAGAGAGATATAAAAATAAATTTCAGTGGGGCATGAGTAAAAAAAGGTTGAGACCCGCTGGCTTAGGCTGGACTCTGGAAAGACGCTCATCTGAAGCTGCCGCTTTCCGGTCAGTCTGATATGAGTGTGAGCCACTGACTGAATGAAAGCCAGGTAGCTGCTGCTAACCCCACGTCCTTGGTGGCTAGCTAGCTTGTTTCACAGATAATCATTATGTGTGTGTGTGTGAGAGAGAGAGAGAGAGAGAGTGAGTGTGTGTGAGCATGTTTTGATATCGTCAACCAACTAACGTTAGCTAATCACTTCAATTTGTCTTTAGGTGACTAAAGCATAATGGCAGCCAAAAAAATAAAGATGGACATAAGGAAGTTTTTTTTACAAAAAGTCAAAGTGTAAGTAGGAAGATGTTGTTAAAGTAATAAACACAATTGATAATGATTTTCATAGCAAATGAAAAAATAATTTACTAATGAAGTTAGTCGTACTTTCTCTCTAAACAGCATGCATCAATTTATCATTTTATCAGGTGAATGAAGCAGTGCAACCTGGTAAAAGCAGTACAGAGGCAGGTAGAGCAACAGGGTCGCAGGTGAGGTCTGTAATGGCTTATTGATTATAACAGTGAAAGTGTTAGACTCAGTTTTGAGATATATTATTGTTTGAGGCACATTGTGATATGATAGTAGGCTAATGCTGTATAGTAATACTCAGCAAATAAAGTTAGCATAGCCATATATTTTCTCTCTATATGACATACATCAATTTATTATTATATCAGGTGAATGAAGCAATGCACCCAGGTACGAGCTGCAGCACAGACACAGGAGAGGCAGGCAGAGCACGTGAGCGTGCATGTGCTCATGCTTGTAGTGGCAGGGGTATTGGTAGCTTACAGTAAGGCTGGGATAGGTTATAATTCAGGTTATTAGTAATTCTATAGCAGGGATCTCAAACCAGCTTCCAGGAGGGCCACTTTATCATAGTGTTTTAAGTGTATACCAGCCAACTTTATGTCAATCAGATTATCCGCGATTCATTCATTTCAAGCCACCAGAAGTGACCATTTAACAGCTGTCTCCTAAAAAATGTCTTCCCGGGGGGGCACACCCCTGAACCCCCCTAGCGACCGCGACTCCACCCCCCTAAAAAATTGTGTCCCCACCAATGTTCAAACCAAACCTACGCCCTTGATTGTCTTACCACTTATTTAAATTTGAGAACAGGGGTATTTCACTTGCTAATCTTCTAAATAGCCATTGCTGACACACTATGCCAATTGTCTTTGTTGTACCACCATTTACATTAAGTGTTTTTAAAGTACATTTCGTATATTTTTTACTATTTAAAAATATTTTGTTACTGGATATTTTAAATATCTGGGTCTAAGCACATACACACAGTTGTATCACAAACCAATTTTAAAACACAGTATATACTGTTTACAGAGCGCAAGTTTAATTAGATCAGCTTTGAAGCAGGAATTTTAAGACAGACTGATTTTATTGCTGATACAAATCAGTAAATAACTATTTTGGTTCTATTTCCAAAGTAAAGAGATACTCTTATATACTGTATAGGAAGGTCGGGTTTGGGAATTGTATATTGTGCATTGTAGACTGCAGTGTGACATGTAAGGTTTGATTGCATTTTCTGATGTCCATGTTATGCATTAACCATTTTAAATGTACATAAAAGTAACCAGGTTATTTTTTCACGTAAAATATAATCTGTTACCACATTTCATTACATGTCTGAAAAACAAACCATGGCAGTTATGTTACTGAAAAAAATGTAATCAGATTACAGTATCTTGTTACATGTAATGCATAACGCCCCAACACTGGCTACATCAATGCAAGGCTTGCTGATCACCAGTGATGATGTAGCCTGTACTGTAGCAGAGAATGGTAATTAAATATGTTTAACTTGCACGGTTAATGGATGCAAAATGTTAGGTTAAACGCACGTTGAAAGTCCACTGTTTTCTCAAGCAAGTGACGTATGAGGGTCTACGCAATTGCCAATTGTCACAATTATTTCTAACTACATTAAGCATACTGCATAATCAAATACAAAGTGCAGTTCATTACCTGTAAATTCATAATGCAGTGACTGACAGAAAATGCCAAACAAGGCAGAACTGACTTTTTTTCTCCTTAAAACAAATTCACCAAAATATTTGGAATTTTTTGCAAATTGTCAACTGACATTGAGTTCTGGTCCCTGCTTTCTCAAAGGACATTGAGAGAATCAAGGGATGAGGAACTACACAAATCTCACGGCTACAAAGTTCTGAAGCGAGGATGAGGGAACCCAGTCTATTTACAAAGAAAGGCTTGGGGAAACTGGAATGAAATTATTACAATGTTGAAAGGAGTTAACCCGAGTCAATATTATAATCACAGGGCCAGAGGACACAGCTAGAAATTGAGTGGATACCAGGAGTGTGTAGCTAAGCATTTTCAAGTTGTAGCTAATAAACTAGATGGCTAAACTGTTTACCACTAACCAAACACCAACACTTATACACATAAGTATTAAATACCTAACACAGGCCTTAACACCAACAAACTAAACATTTCAGGCCTAGTTTAGATACCTGCCTGTCTAATTGCAGGCAGGTGTTCCTAATTAAATTAGTGCCAGGTGATTCCCACCCTGGCTCAATCCCCAATTCACCTTGTGTGTCTTTAAAAAACAGCCACAAGACACACATTTCCTAGTGTGTAGGGCCTCTGTCCTGTCATAATAAGCTTTTGAATAAAATACTATCCTAATATATAACCCTACACAGTGGACGTTCAAAGGATTTTGCAATATTTTCATTGTTCATTGAGAGGGATACTTTTATATAGAAACTTGCTAAAACAGCATCCACAAAAGAATAAAGGAGTTCCATTGATAAATATCTGATTTATAGATTTAAACAGAAAAAATCTAAATGGATTTTATTAATCAGTTTGAACCTAACTTATAGATCTCTGAAGCAAAAATCAACTCTGTATTACTGTCCACTCTAAACCAACTTTGAACTTTAAACCAACTTCAATAGTTAAAAAAATAAATAAAACATCACAATTAAAAAACTAAAAGTGAATGCATGCTGGTTGTACAATACGTACCTCTAAAAACACCCACTGTAAATCGCCTGTCAAAAGTGGAAGGCAATGACTGAGCAGCTGTCCCAGTGCACTAAGTCCGTACTGCATTAAAATGCATAGGAGTCGTTTTAAGGGAAATGTTTTGTTTACAACATATCAAAATATGGTCATTAAAGTATATTAATGTGTCTCTTAAGTGCAACACTATAAAAGCTATGTTATTTTTACTAATATTTATCTGGAGGTTACAAAGACACAGCCGCACAGTTGTTACTTTATTATTATTATTATTATTATTATTATTATTATTATTATTATTATTAATATTAATGGTTAACTTAGTTATATATTTGTCATTGTTTATTTGTTTATATAATCCAGACGGTTGTAATGCTGATGCGCTGGGGAGACCACACTATGGTTGATCCCCAGAGCCAGCATCGCAGCCATTGCGTGTGCTGATGCGCTAGGGAGGCAACAAGCTGATCCCTGGAGCCAGCATTACACTTCAGCCATCAACACCAGACAGAAGGATATCTAGTACATCATCATATGGAAGGAAGCGCAGATGGATGGAGACACAGATGGATCACATTAGTTTACTGTAAAGCTACGTCTTAGTTGGTGCTTATCTTGGCGAGAGCCGAGTTCAAATCAGCATGAAGTTTTAACATCTACTCTCATGTAATGGAAATCAAAATAATAATAATATACTAAACCGCTGCGGTACTTTCAGTGGTTAGGGCTCTGAACTCTTGACCGGAGGGTCGTGGGTTCAATCCCAGGTGGGGGACACTGCTGCAGTACCCTTGAGCAAGGTACTTTGCCTAGATTGCTCTAGTAAAAAACCCAACTATATAAATGGGTAATTGTATGTAAAAATAATGTGATATCTTGTAACAATTGTAAGTCGCCCTGGATAAGGGCGTCTGCTAATAAATAATAATAATAATAATAATAATAATAATAATAATAATAATAATAATAATAATAATAATAATAATAATAATAATAACGTTCTGATTGGCAGATCTGCTGTCAATCAGGTCTGTGAAAATTTGCAATTATTATTTTATTCACCAATCCCTTGCAACAGAAATTAACCTTGTGTAATACAGTAGTCTCCAGCTAAGAGAACACACCTCGGGAAGAGAAGGGTTCGCTTAGCCGAGGTGTTCTTTAAGATAGCGTTGACCACCAGACACAATTTGAATCAATAAATAAATACATATATGAAATTAACAGAATAAGTAAGAGAAAAGCAACATCTGGGATTGCTCTTATTTCTCAAAGCATTGTTTTTTTAGTCATTGATGGACAGGAGCCCACAAAGTCTGCTCATATCTCCCTACATATCCAGTGCAATGCTTGTAGTGCACAATTCCCAGCCTGCACTTGCCAAGTACCTCAAATTCAGCCCAAAGTGTATGGAAAGAATCTTCTACAAATCCCTTCAGTTCTCTCAAAAATTCCCTTAATGAGCTGATGTTTGAAAATGTAAGTCACCCATTTTCACAAGTGTTGTCTGCTACTATATGTCATACTGTGTAACAGGCAGTGTTGTGTGATGCAGACTCTATAACCAATCCTTCAGATTAACCTGGCTCTATTGCATAGTACTGTGGTTAAGATCCTTGTGTGGGGTCACTGATTCACATCCAGCCTCCATCCTGTAACATTAGTGTGCAGCCGATTGCTGAGGTTAAAGGGGGAAGAGTGGAATGGGCAGTGTTGTGTGATGCACTGCTGTTACAGATTCTAACCCATGAGATGAGGTTAAAAGCTCTAGAAAACACAAATGCAGACTAGCCTGACTCATGGTTAAGATGCTTGCTTGTGGGGTGCGGGCTGTGCCTTTTAACAATGTTTAATGCTCTATGTAGCCATATTTGTCCCAAAGAATTTGAACAATTGGTTTATTTGAATTGTACACTATGTACCATTCATAACATTTTTAAGGCTATGGAACACTGTATAACTTCATGCATCCTTCAGAGTCAGTTTAAAATCCAATATTACACACATATTCAAATATGTGCTGGAGAAAACTATGGTCCTTGTTTCCGGATGGCAGTGCACAATCCGGTTCAGCTCTTGGAGCTCATATTTTTCCAAGGCTTCAATTTGGATTCCGGTTATTGCTGAAGGGTGGCGACAGATGTTTTCCACACTGGTTTGCCCCCTAATAATACTGAATTGAATAAAGGGTTTTAGTACTAATGGACTCCAGCGTGTATATTCCTTATAGGTTTGAATATGGAAAGGATCCGATTTTTCAATACCCATTCTAGCCAAAGCAATTTTGATTTGGTGGCTAGAGCATTGCTATCTCAAGAATGTCACACTGATAGTATGTATTGTTTGCAGTGATTACTTGAAATTCATAAATCTTACCTCTCTTGCAATTCTATTCATGATATGTTTCAAATGTGTAATTTTTAAATAAATGAATGTTAAAGAAAACATTTGTATTTGCGTTTTAAAAGCAGACATCTGGTGGTACAAAAGGAAAATTCTTCGTTTTACCCTTCGCTTGAAATTGTAACTTGAGCTTATATGTGTGAAACAAGTTTTGTTTGCTTTCTTCTGTGGTGTAAAATATTGTTATTTATTATTTGTTTATTTAGCAGACGCCTTTATCCAAGGCGACTTACAGAGACTAGGGTGTGTGAACTATGCAACAGCTGCAGAGTCACTTACAACTACGTCTCACCCGAAAGACAGAGCACAAGGGGGTTAAGTGACTTGCTCAGGGTCACACAATGAGTCAGTGGCTGAGGTGGGATTTGAACTGGGACCTCCTGGTTACAAGTCCTTTTCTTTAACCACTGGACCACACAGCCTCCTATTGTCTTAGATTTTGGTACTCCTCAGTGTTACTAAAATACACCCAATCACGACCTAGTTTCCTGCTGTTTCCTGCTTAACTCAACTGAGCAGATATAAGCATCAGAAATATTGTCATGCAACTGATGTCAGATATGAATATGAAATTGACCACAGAAACTCAACTTAGTAAATAGACTGCAGTGAGTGTAAATAATGTGAAGGATACCTTGCCTTTATAAACATATTAAATAACAGTGGTTAGCATCAATGTCTGGACCAGATAAAACTCTTTGTTCATTTCATCTTCAGCACTGCTCTTCAGATCCTTCAGTTGAAATGGCCCTGTTCCCATTACATTGTGTCTCTGCCTAAAAAGAGTGTATTATAACCTGACTGCTACATCCTCCTTCTCTTTTATGCTAGGTGGGACTTCTGTAGCAGAGTACAAGAAAATATCTATAGCCAGTCTGTGCAAAACAAAGGCCTTGTTGTTAGACTTATCAGTTGCTTAATTTTAGTTTATAGTTTGGTTAGTAATAGACTAAATGGAGGAATTGCTGTGTTTAATACACACTGAAGATAGATGTATTCAGGTTAAACATTAGTTATTGAAAATAAAAATGATGAATCACAACTTAGGTGATACATTCCCATTATAAATGAGCACCTCTTTTACAAAACAGATCATCATACAAAGACCGCTTTGCCATATTTGGTGAATGACACACCCAATTCTGGGGTCGGACCGTTCTCCCCTTGCTCTTGTGTTTGGTACTTGACGCTCTGGGCATTTATTGATTCATTCTTTCACAAATATAATCCAAAAAGGGGGATCTAAGTCTATAGTATTTATTTGTTTTCACGTGCAACATAAAACGGCTCGTTACATTAGCAAAATGATTGATGAGAAACATTAATTTACAATGCCTCTTTATTAAGTTAGCATAGCAAAAAAAAAAAAAAAAAAACACCTTGTAATTGTGCTTAATTGCAGTAACTTTCCAAATCGTACAGGGAGCAGGGGTTGTGACAGCAATGTTCCACAATGCCTCTCTTCACTTTCGCCTCTCCTTGTTGCTTCAATGGAAACTCGTCCACATCGTTTTCTGAAGCAGGCTTTCCAGACAGGAAACCTAGAAACAGTTCAAAATTCCACAATTACCGAGGTCAAAAGGAAATTTCAGACAATGCATGACACACTGTGTCCCGGAGGATCTAATACAGGTTCACATGCATGTGGGTTTTCTGTTTCTGCTCGGAGATTACAATGGTATAGAAACTGATTGTTAAACAATGGCATAACCAGGTTTGTGGGAGCTGCTGGGTTTACTACAAAGGTCACCTCAAAGGAGAAAGCTGCTACTTAGTTACAGGAGGTTGCCTGCTACCATATGGTGCTTAAGGTTGCCACATGTTCTTTAAGGAACTGTTCCTTAAGTGAATAAAACATCTAGTGTTCTTTATCAACCTTGTTTTGCTCTGTTTTCAGTTGTTGCCTAAGACAGCAAAATTGGAAAAAGGCGAGTAAAGCAAATGAATGAATGGCAGAATGGAAAAGGGTTATTAATATTTTGCACCATTTATTTTCTAGAAAGAAAAGCCCATATGGTGGAATATATTCAAACATATTTAAGAGATGTGCACAAAATATAATTAAGATTAACTGATGGAAAGAAAGTCTAAAGGTTGTGTTACTTAAATTCAATTAATTATAACCAATTATGTGTTGTTAAATAAAGTTAACTACACAAAAAAGTAAGCACATTAACATTAAATCAGTTTAAAAATTATTAATTCATTTACTGAAACAGCTTTCCATGTACTTTAACTGTTTATTTGAATGAAAAAAATCCTGTTTTTGCAGTAAATTGTTACAATTATGTAGACTATGGGTCTTTCAAGATATGCAATTCATTGATTAATCACATGCTCTGATTTATAAATTCACAGACATCATCACATATTTATCTATGGATATGAAAAATAAACAATACTGGAATATTTATACTGGGACATCTTCATCTCCTGTAACTATATCCCTGCTCTGAAACAAGAATCAACACCTGTTTCACAGCCTGGTCATTTAGTAGAACTTTGATGTGGTATAATAGAATATGTGTATATACTGTACTGTACATAACTGCAGGAACACAGGAAACTACATGTATTACCTTGTAAAGAGAGCAGCACTCCTTAGCAGAGTATTAGCCCCTGCATGTATGTCATCTAGTAAATTATTTGTATTCATTTGTAGTTAATTGTCATAATAATACATATAGAGAGCTTGAGAAATCGTATTTTTACTGTACTTACTAAAAGGAGAGGTCATGTCTCTCTTCTTTTTGTCGGGAATGTAGAAGAAACCCCTTTCTCTACAGATCTGGTTGAGCGCCTCCAACAGGTGAGATCCACAGAGATGCTGGTTTACGGCAGCCTTGCTCATGTGAGGAGAGGACAAGACAAGCAAAGCGAGCAGAGAGAGAACTCGGAACTAGAGGACCATTGTAAATATGGTACAAAGCACTGCATCAGAGAGGGGGAAAACATCAAGTGAGATCACATGTTAACTGTGACAAGAAAGACTGGGACAAGACCAGGTTGAGTCTTTCAGTCACCTTTGCTATTTTCAAGTCACTGATAATGTGCTAACCTGAATGTTAAATGTACTTTTCAATATTTAAAAACTCAACAGCATTGTGTGAAAAGCAACCAGACTAATCACAGTACTTAAAGAAATTAGTTCTGAAGATTGAGGGAACTGAATCTATTTAGCCTAGTGCAAAGGGTTATGGAGGACTTCATTAAAGTCCTTCAAATCAGAAAAGGATTTGGCAAAGTAAACCCTATTCAGTTGTTAGACCTGAGCACAAAAAAACAAGACCAGAGGACAGATGGAAATAAAGTGGTGACAGAGAGTAAGAGACACTTTTTTTACACAGAGAGTGGTGAGTGTATGGATTGGTTTACCAAGTAGTTTATTTTAAATCATTGGGATCCTTTAAGATACAACTTTATACATTTTGAGATCAATAAAAAAACATCTAAAATGTTTACTCCAGATATATTTATCCCCTTAAACCAAGTCTAATATACAACTTGCTAATATTTATAAAGCATGGGTGTTCAAACCCAAGTTTGTAAAAAAAATTGTTTGCTTACTGATAAGAGGGTCCCATTCTTTGAAAGCCTGAAGAAATGTAGCTGTTTAAAAAAAAAAAAAAAAAAAAAAAAAGACAATATAATAGTTGTTTGCTTTACCAACCTCTAGCTGAAGTATTCAATTAAAATGCAGAGCTGTCGTTACAATGGCAATGGTTCTGTATTAGGGGGCAATGGCGGCACAGCTAAAATATGATTTTTGAGGCTGCTGTGCACAGTGAGTAATAGTGTTGTACTGTGACATCCCAACAGCATCACAGTGGTATGAACCACTACAAACTGGTAGTGGTACCATAGTATATCTGTATCAGGGCCACCGTGCAGTATTTGTTTGAAATCAATTGTATTGCCATTGATGGTAATTCTTCTAGCTATGCTAGGGTTACTTGAGGCTAATACACTAGGACTGTAATGTTATAGTTGCAGGTGTGATTGATGCTAGAATACAAAGCCCTTTTTGTTGGTCTCCTCAGGGAGATACTAAAAGGTTTTGATGCTATTAGCATCTTGTTTTTAAAAAGTATTGTCTCATTTCACAAAAGTGGATCAGCTCAAGGCTAATTAATACTGAAATATTATCTCATGGTTGCCTCAGATGTACTCCTTCCAGATGGTAAGATCAAACAAACATTTTTGTTTGTCATTTCTAATCAGCACAATAATCTGTGCTACTTAAACTCAGGGTTCTGGGCCTGACAATGCTAATGCTAATGAAAGTTGCTATCTTGCTATGTGCACATAGTTTGCTTAGTAACTTAACAGGGATTAATGTCTGATGCATTCCAAAAGATGGCACAAGCACAAGTTGATAGGCGCAAAGGGTGGAGACCTGTTCTTGAAGTGAATGGGCACTTTTGATGTTTTTTTGTTTGTTTTGTTTTTGTTTTTTTTAGCCAATCCAAGCTGGAACGGATCTCAAATCTTGTCTGGCCCATTACTTTGTCAGCCAATACAATTTCATTGTATGCCTCTGCTTTGGTCTGAATGCCAAACAATGGGCTTGTGCCAGTTCCTACTTCTTTTACTCGAACTGACGTCAATTCTGATTCTTGTTTTTGCCCAAATTCTTGTTCAACTGCCCTCAATAGCCACATGTTGTTGTTTTTAAAACAAATCAAAACAAAAACACATCCATATTAGGTTGGAATAAAAATGCCAAGTTGCCAGATTTAGCTGAGATATCTTACTAACACACTTAAGTTTTTTATTATGTCTGACTTTTCTGTTACTGAATCATAAGGTCAAAAGTTGGAAATCCACAACAATATGTTACACTATTTAAAAACTAGTTTAAACCAGATAGGTTTCTGTAAACAAATGTAACCCTTAAACATCAATGACAGAATATCATTGAAAAAGTGAATCATATAGTATTGAGATTGTATTTTTGGTATTATTATTATTATTTATTTATTTCTTAGCAGACGCCCTTATCCAGGGCGACTTACAATCATAAGCAAATACATTTCAAGTGTTACAGTACAAGTAATACAATAAGAGCAAGATAAATACAATGACTTTGGTTCAAGCAAGTACAAGTGTGACAAAATACAATTCAATACTACAGCAGATAACAGTGACAGTGATAGTTACATCAAGATATGATTAACTACAAAATACTACAGATTAAACACTTGGCAGATTACAGTACTCTGAAGTACAGGATTAAATGCAGTAAAATAGGGGGCAGATAAGAACAAATAAAGCGCAATTAAGGTGATAGTGTCCCAGGGGAAAAACAGAGGAGTTCTACAGGTGCTGTCTGAAGAGGTGAGTCTTAAGGAGGCGCCGGAATGTGGTCAGGGACTGGGCGGTCCTGACATCTGTAGGTAGGTCTTTCCACAACTGCGGAGCGAGGGTGGAGAAGGAGCAGGTAGAGGAGGTAGAGTCAGTCTTCTAGTGCAGGCGGAGCGGAGAGGTCGAGTGGGTGTGTAGGGAGAGATGAGGGTCTGGAGGTAGCTGGGTGCAGTTTGGTCAAGGCATCTGTAGGCTAGTACAAGAGTCTTGAACTGGATGCGAGCGGTGATCGGGAGCCAGTGGAGTGAGCGGAGTAGTGGAGTTGCGTGGGAGAAGCGAGGCAGAGAGAACACCAGGCGGGCAGCGGAGTTCTGGATGAGCTGGAGCGTGCGGGTGGTGGATGCAGGGAGGCCAGCCAGGAGGGAGTTGCAGTAGTCTATGCGGGAGAGTACCAAGGCCTGGACCAGGAGCTGGGTGGCGTAGTTGGTGAGGAAGGGTCAGATTTTTCGCATGTTGCTCAGGAAGAATCGGCAAGTGCGTGCCAGAGTGGAGATGTGCTGGGAATAAGAGAGGGAGGGGTCCAGGGTGACTTTGAGGTTCTTAGCGGAGGAAGAGGGAGAGAGTGTGGTAGATTCCAGAGGAACAGAGATAGAGAGATCAGAGGAGGGGGAGAAGGAGGGAAAGAAAAGGAGGTCAGATTTAGAGAGGTTGAGTTTGAGGTGATGCGAGTGCATCCAGGAGGAAATAGCAGACAGACAGGTAGAGATACGGGAGGAGATGGTGGAGTCAGAGGTGGGGAAGGAGAGGAAAATCTGAGCATCATCAGCATAGAAATGGTATGAGAAACCATAGGATGCGATGAGGGGGACCAGGGAGCGGGTGTAGAGAGAGAACAGGAGAGGACCCAAGACTGACCCTTGGGGGACTCCTGTTAAGAGAGGGTGAGGTGTGGGGTTGCTCCACGCCAGGTTACCTGGTAAGTGCGGTTGGAGAGGTAGGAGGAGAACCAGGACAGAGCAGTGCCAGAGATCCCCAGCTCAGCGAGAGATGATAGTAGAATAGAGTGATCAACAGTGTCAAAGGCAGCAGAGAGGTCGAGGAGAATTAGGACAGAGGAGAGAGAGGCAGCTCGGGCAGACTTAAGTGAGTTGGTGACAGACAGGAGGGCAGTTTCAGTGGAGTGAGCAGAGCGGAAGCCAGATTGGAGAGGGTCGAGCAGAGAGTGGTTGGACAGGAAAGCAGAGCTGGCGGTGTACAGTCCGCTCGAGGGTTTTGGAGAGGAAGGGTAGGAGGGAGACAGGACGGTAGCTCTGGAGGGAGGTGGGGTCGAGGGTAGGTTTTTTGAGGAGGGGAGTGATAGAGGCTTTTTTGAAGGCAGAGGGGAAGAGACCAGTGGTACCACTAGAACAAGCACAATATAAGACTTGAAGAGTTCTTACATGAAATGGCCCCTCCAAACACACACACATTCAGACCAGGCTCACAGATCCTAGATTTGCAGTATCACAGCAATGCTTAGCAAAAATATCAATAGTAAAAGTATGCTGCTTACCTCTTCAGGGGAAAACCAGAGGTTAGAAGATAGCGAGTAGTGGCAAGTAGCTGTGAAAGTTAGCTTTGGCGTGACTGTATTTATACTCCCCGTTACTTGGCGACCAATGTGGTACAATAAGACTTACATAGGTGGCTGAAAAGGAGCAATTTCATTTTACATTTCATTAAATATGTTTACCTTGCTACATATATTAGTGGACGACTAAGCGTATTTCACGCTCCCAAACAACTTTTTCCATCTGCTGGCCCATTAGCTATGTGAAGACCCCACTCAGGCAGTCATTAGAGCAGGTATCTGGAGAAGCCTTGTTTGTATCGGCAGAACTACTAATGGATCACTTCCTTGTAAATGTACTAGACCCACACATTAAACAGTATGACGTCACAGTCTGCTAGTGTTTTTGTCAGATTGATTTTTGAGCTGACTGGTTTTTTGGGGGGTTTTTTTTGGTTTTTTTTTGACAACCCAAATGTTCATGGTTATGGTGCTTACATGGACAAAACAGAAAAAATCACATTAAAAAATGGGAGCAAAGTACCCAAAATAGAAGTGAGCTTATTTGATACATATAAGAAATTGACAATTGACATTTCTGTAACTTTTCTTCTACATCCTTTTTCTTTGTGTAACATGGTGACAGGAAGCTCGTCTCCATTACCACTTTTTGACACATTTGTGACTGATTTCTTATATCTGATATCAACATACCAGATTTTTCAGGTTCCACAGACAGAGCCCGGAACTCACCTTTATGAAGTTCAAGTCAAGTCGAGGGTGGATTGGGTAAACACACATGTGAGCAGCCTATAGGAAAGATCATGCGCTGAAGTATTGAAATAATATGTTCTAAGCAGCAGCAACAAGAAATGAACAACTGTGATTAACTATCAGTGCTGGCTGTTGCTACAGATCCAAAAGATAAAACTGCTAGAAAAAAAAAAAAAATCTGCAAAGATAAATCAAGGTAGGTCGCCACAGCTAGAAAATCCGGAACTGGATCCTTTTCGGGTAATGATTAAAAAAAAAAATCACATATATACAGTATTAATGTTTTAAGGGCATGACACATATTTAAATACTATATAGTACACATACATTTAGTCCCTTCAGATATGTAGACTTTTGTGTAACCTTTTTCAGTACTAGAAACATCTAAATAATAATAATAATAATAATAAACATGTACGTTTAAATACAGTTATTAATGTTAAATGTGCATCATGCTGCATGATTCTTTGCAACATATATTGGTCATATTCCGCTGTTGCTGCTGTTGTTGTTGTTCTTAGCATGTCTGTTATGTTCAAGTTTAAAACTAATGCAGTAGTACAGCACCGCTATTACGTTATGGACTGTGGCAAAAGCTATTGTAAACTGAGCCAGCTGGGTTTTGACAGCGTCGCAAAAGAGTTAGTGGGACACGTGCGTCTGTTTGGTTGTAACAATAAAGTGGCGTTCCTGATCACTAAAGTCTTGTGAGTACATAATAATAGCATCCAAGCAGAAGGTGGCATTTCCTTACCAAGTAGGAGAATACAGAATTTGTAAACTCTGCCAAGGAAATTTTTTATTCAAAGACAGAAGCACACTTACTTAATGTGCTCCGAATTATTTTATTTTTATTTTATTTATTTGCTTATTTATTTTGAAATAACTTATTTTATCTTTTTGGTAAGAAACTGTAGATAAAGCATTCCGTATTGGAAGCCACACGGTTATTATTATTATTAATGGATCACAGAGTTATCACTGACATAAACCCAACAGGATGTTGTTATGTTTTGTTTCTGATTTAGTTCCTGAGAATAGTCGCTGCAGTTATTATTATTGAGGTGTACTAGCCGCTCGCTGTGTGTTATTGTTTGCTGTAAAACATTGATATCCTGTCAGTTAAGAAAAGGCTGAATGCAAAAGTTTGTTTTAAGATAGTATTTATTACGCCAGCCAGAGACCCGCGCTTACAACTGTATTGTCATATTTTCTACATTTTCTTTAAATTCTCAAATCAATAAATTGATACCCGAGTAGTAAAAAGAGACCCGGGTAATTTAAAACCTGACAGGTACCCGGGTTGTGTAGGTACCCGTGCTGACCTCTAATAAAAAGACTGTTGATTGCTGACTATTTATGTTAAGCCTGTTACTCTTCCTCCTTCAATCATCAAACAAGTCCCAAGTTGAAAATGCCTAGTTTGGGGTCTCACGTGCTAGTCAGCTACCCTCACTGAAGTAAATATACATGGTGCTCTAAGAGTGGTTATGGAGTAACCTCTATTTATTCATGGCAATGGAAACTTAACCCCATTGAGGCATACAATACTGGAATGTTGATACTGGGCCTTTCATCATGGAGTTAGGTCAAAGCATGAGCAGAATGACCTGCGGACCAGTAGGAAATGTCGCCTTCACAGGGACTCAGCGCCACCCCCGGGAGCAAAGTATTCATTTACTGCATCTGGAACATTTTTTGTTTAAATAGGTCAGTCCAAATCTGTGAGGCCAGGAAACTTTTGTGCAGCAACAAAATTAGGCCATACATAGGGGGATTTTCTAAAGGGAGCGCATACTGACCTTCCTATCAGAGGAATACGCTGAGACTTTCAACACTATCCAAACCGTTTCAAGTTCATATTTTTCCCTTGAATTTTCCAAATATTTTCGCCTCTCATTACTTATGTATCCCGTTTTAATTTCTCCCTAGTTTATACTTTTTTTTTATTCCATTTAATAAAAACAAGTTTGTCCTTGTTATTTTCCACTTGAATTAAGGGGAATGTATCCAATGGGGAAATATGGCACAGCAAACCATTTGGAATAATCTCTTCAAGTGCAATGAAATATTGCTGTGGAGTAGGTAATTAACACATTGTTAAATTTATAATAAATGTTTTTTTGAAATATTAGCATCTTAACCTGAGAGGTGAAACATGTTAGGGGTCCCTGACTGGCTCACTTAGTAAAGGCACAGCCAAGGGATGTGCAGGGTGATTCATGCAGTTACCCGAGTCATACAGATCCGTTTCTGATCTTTGCTAGGGATTGCACATGGAGCACTAGCTCTCTTACTCCAGTGGGTTATGGAAGCAAAATCGTTAGGAGTTTTTTCTACTGGCCAAGCACCCGGTGAGCTCAAAGCAGAGACCTGCAGGGCTGGTCTCCTCCTGGGGCCGGTACAGGTCCTGGGTGTAAAGAGGCAATTAGCTTGAGGATCTAAGGATGCCCTCTGACCTTCAGGTCTCCTGAGAAATATAGTGGTTAAATAAATAAAACATACATTGACGTTCATTTCAATAACAATTAAACATTTTCAGGTACAGTAGTGTTTATTTTTGTCCCTGGCTTGCTGCATTTGTCCAGGCCAGGAATGGCGCCTGATTCACCCGGGGCAAGTGCCAATAAGAATTACAATGCCATCAAAACACTGATGCTGTCGCTATGTCATTTATATCTCATTTGTATGTTATAGTGCTCGACTGAGTTGAAGAGGTTGCAGGTGAAAAGAACACAGTTTTCAAATATTGAGCAGTTGAAATGTATCTGATACTCCCAAGAAATACTAGGCGATATTTAAGCGTTTCCATCAATCTCGTGTTTTTTTTTTTTTTAAAGAAGAAAAACATGTATTGACTATACAAAACTAGTATTAAGCATCTAAGTCATGTTTAGTTTTGTACATTACTGGTGAATTTTAATCTCACAAAATTGGCGTTAAAGACTTGTTTAAACACTTTGAAAATCTGGCCAGCTGTGTCTTAACATGGAAAAACTAAAGATTGCCTTATGAAGTTTTAATAAAAATACACAGAATGGATGTCAAGACTTTTCTTTTCTAAACATATTGTTTGTTTTTATTTTGGATGGTAAAAATGTAGGGGTGTGCCAATAATTGTATATTCCGAGTAATTCCCTTTAAGAAGTTTTAAGTTGTTGGTATTAATTAATGGAATAAAACTGGTTAATTACGCAATACAAAACAAAGCGTTCACCCTGTTGACCTTGCTACACAATTACTGAGTGCCAAGCAATACGAATCTGAAGGTACGATTTAACATATAACCTGTTGTGAACTAACTAAAACTGTGATTATTTGGATTATCTTTCTTTCATATTATCTTTCTTTTATCCTTTTGATATAAATCATTTTGATTTCACTTTGCATGTTTCTTAAAATATGCGCAATCTCTGCAGTGAATTGTGGGATTGTAGTCCTGGGCAGAATGTAATCTCTGATTAAACTTGATGAAGAAATACATATCCCAGTTTGCACAGCGGCAGTGATTAAGTTAGGAAAGGCCAGGTCTACGTGGCTATTCAGTTGCATTTGCTAGTTTCTCAAACATTTAAAATGTCCCTGTTTTTCATATTTGATTTACGATTGACTGAGGGATTGTGACTGGGTGCCTGTCCCTAACACAACTTCGACTATAAATATATGTGTTGGAGGCCTGTGGTAGTATGGGAATGAAGTTCAGAAACAAGAAGTTTGGTCAAACTTTGTTCAGGTGGGTACAAACTAATGTGACTGGAAAATGTATTTTTGATATTAAAATCTGAAATAGAGATACTGACCATAAAACAATGGCCATAAAAAAAACAACTGCTGCTTGCACATTTTCATTAAGATTAAGAAACATTTGTCTCCACCTAGTGTTGCAGTTTATGAAGTGCAGCCAGTATCTTCAAAACAACTTCACGTCTACTGCAGACAGTTTACATTACCTTGTACAGAGAAATTAATGTTACTGTGTACCTTTGCCAACTTTTAAGGAAAGGGACCATATAAAAAACAAAGCTGTACTGGTATGTCACAAGCAAATTGCTATTTTATACAGACTAATTTCACATAATACTTTAGTCGTTATGTAAAATGACTTCAAAGTTTGAGTGTTAAGTTGGGAGAGTTTGTGTAAATAAATTGTTGCCAGGCAGCCTGAGAAGACAGAAACTGTTAACTAGCAATGCAAAACACATAGTAAAGTCGCTCCTGTGGCTATGTAGTCTCAAATCAGTACCATATTCTACCCTATGGGTAAGGAGATCCCAGTATTTTCAAATACAGTAACAGCTTGCAAAGGCCACCTCATAATTAAGGACACTTTTTACAGTCCCAATTACGCAAGAGAACCAGACCGTTATTGTATTTATATATTATCTGAATAAGGGAAGTGAGCAGGGTAATGTTCCTGCGTGGGGGGTTCAACACCAACCCTGAATAAAATGCTGTTCCTGTTATTAAGCAGTAGTAATAATCATTAGCAGTGGTATTTAAAAATAACAGAAGACAGTTTTCATTTTAGTGTGTTGTTTATTGAAATTTATGTTCAGCTTTGATATTGAAGCTTTTTGTGTCATTCAATCAAACAAGTAGTGTAGGAATTTGCTTGTATCATGCAAGATGTTTTTCAAATCAAGTAAGCTTATTTGTGAATAAAAAACTTAGCAGAAATAGTAATTAAATGTCCCTGGCAGCGGATTGTTTCTGTTTAGCGCATTCAAGAACTTGCATCATGGATAAAACTGTGTTGACAATTGAAAGAAAACGCATTTGAGAGCAGAACATTTTATGACATTAACTTTCATAGCTGAAGAGGTGCTGGGGCTATGCCTCGTCAAGCCCAGAGGGGCCAGGGCTAAGCCCCAGCAAGCCCCGGCACAAATTAACCACTGGTCATAATCCCCCTAAAGCACACGCCAGGCCTGAAATGGCACTCCAGAACTCAAAAGGGATAGCAGATACACATTTTTAATATAACTAGAAAAAAATGAGAATTGTAAAATGTATCCTTCTACTTATATATGGCACACTATCTACCCTCCAATTGTAGCTAACAAAATAATTCCATACATTTTAGCCATTTTGCACTTCCATTAGCTACACATCTCACATGTGTAGTTCTAAATAGACTTTAAAGTTATACAGTCAGCACTTACATATCCGACCCTATAACATTTTGACTTCAGAGATGGTTAAACGCATGTGACACATATCTGATTATTTCATTTTGGCCCATTCCAACCCTTGTCTGTTTTTCAGGGAACACAAAAAAGATACAATATCAAAAATACATAGCTGAAAGGACTGTTTTAAAAATAAGTAGGCTTCCATGTAGATGTAGTGTACTGGTTTTGTTGGTACAGTACTATATTTTCAACAGACGTATTTTAATTCAGAACGATATTATGATTCTGAAAATATTACTTGCCAAAAGAAACGACACATGGACTGTATACAGTACATACTTTTAAACCTGGTTACTTACTTTTTAAGGTTTCAAAAACGGCACTGTTTTGGTGTGTATATGGGAGGAGCTTTGTCTATATATCTGGTTGTCGGTCTTTTGTAAAAGTGGTTACATTTTCTTAATATTGAAATATAATTAGAAATGAAGTATTTGTTTGCTGTGCGTCTCACCTATAAACCTTTGCTCCCTAGTCCCAGGCAGGATAGGATATTATAATACTTAGTAAGTGAAAAACAGATAATAGTCATTTGAATTTTTAAATGATTCACTCACCAATAAATGCAAAAACTCAAAGGGGGGGTTCATAACAGCATTTTCTTTAAAACTCAAAGGGGGGTTCATAAGAGCATCCTCTTTAGTGTTTGATTTCCACCCAGTCACTGAAGAGGTAGCCACTGAAGAGAACTTCCATCATGTCTTGTCATTTTCCTGTAATTAGAAAGGTGAACCATGGCAAACGTCTCTTTAGGAATAGATATCCCAAATCCTAGATCAAACTGAAAAACACACATTTGACTTAATTAAAAAAAATAATAATAATCTAGAAACAGAAACTTGAACCGTTACAGAACTGTATTATGACTGTCAACCTCTGATTGTGTTCAAAGTAATGACAAATCTTTAAGCTTAAGACTTACAGTTCTAGCCACTAGCCTCAAAAGAGTTGACAGCACCACCTACAATATACTTTATAATGGCTGGGGCAGCACCTTATCTTTTTTTTTTTTTATCTGGGCACTAGGTTCAATATAACATTTCAAATGAAACTTTGGCACGATTAAATAAAATGAATATTAGAAGATAAATTCCTTGAATTTTTCCTGATTTTCCACCCTTAAAGAATTAAAGTGTAAATGCTAAATAATTTAATGT
Organism: Acipenser ruthenus; assembly: GCF_902713425.1. NCBI lineage: Eukaryota > Metazoa > Chordata > Actinopteri > Acipenseriformes > Acipenseridae > Acipenser > Acipenser ruthenus. The sequence goes on from NC_081215.1 coordinate 16,382,908, forward strand.
AATCAACTGTTTGTGTGTGTGTATATATATATATATATATATATATATATATATATATATATATATATACACAGTATATATGTTAGTGGGTGTGAATGTTTACCCATGCAACCAGTATTGCTATATCTGTCATGTACATTATGTTTTTTTTTTAAATAAAAAGTTTAAAAACTATTCAAGTTAATTATTATTTAATATTAATGGTGAAACACATTAAGTGAACTTGCCTCATTCCCCTTATTAGACCCAGCTTCAGAAATAGTTTCAGAAGGAGACAGAAAGGGTTGTTTTTTCCAAGTTAATTCACTTGTGTTGGAAGCAGCTGGTAGAAATCGCTGAGATTTAAAAGAAACATTTCCACTTGTTGATATGGCCGTCATTTTTTTTCTGCCACTGCTGAAAGACCTTAAAACAAAAAAAGAATGTTGGAAGAAGATTCATTATTTTCAACATGTTATAGTTTCATATGGATACAGAATAGCAGTATTGAAAATTATGAACATAGTTCTATTTGTCAATAATTGGGATGTATTTACATAGTATTAATCTAGGGATTCCAAGCTTTAACTCCTGCTGTAACCTCACACATGTAGGGTACATTAAAGTCATCTGATATCTAGTTGTAGCCGTTTGCCTATTCCCTATCTGCTTATAACATTCTAGTAAATCTCTACAGACAAATCTTTCTGTAGCTCAATCACAATTGTTCTTTGACTTCTATTCTCATTTTGCAGAATTTCATAGCTTGCCTTTAGTTCCAACATCTCCTTTTCCAGTTATTTTTGTTTGTTTTATTTATTTATTTATTTATTTTAAATTTAGTCGTTGCCAATTAGTTTTTTTTTATTATTATTAGTTTTTTTTATTATTATTTTCTCCCCAATTATTTTTAGGCGCAGCTCACCACTACCACCCCTGCGCTGACTTGGGAGGGGTGAAGATGAACACACGCTGCCCTCCGAAGTGTGTGCCGTCAGCTGCCCGCTTCTTTACACTCTGCAGACTCACCGTGCAGCCGCCTCAGAGCTACAGCGTCGGAGGACAATGCAGCTCTGGGCAGCTTACAGGCAAACCCGCAGGCGCCCGGCCAGACTACAGGGGTCGCTGGTGCACGGTGAGCCGAGGACACCCTGGCCGACCTATCCCTGGCCGACTTGGAGGGGTAGGAAGCACTTTTTACACAGAGAGTTATAAATACATGGAATAGCCTACCAGGTGAAGTACTAGGATCTAAAACACTGGGAACATTTAAAAAAAGACACTAGATTCTGTGCTTTTAAATAGGGAATGGGTAAACAATATTTTAAGCAGGCAGCGTGATCCAGGGCTTGTAACCAGAAGGTCACCGGTTCAAATCCCACCTCTGCCACTGACTAACTCACTGTGTGACCCTGAGCAAGTCACTTAACCTCTTTGTGCTCCATCCTGGGGATGTGATGTTAAATCAATGTCCTATTGTATGTGACTCTGCATATAATGCACAGTTCACATGTTTTGACCTTCTAATGAATGTAACCCTTTTTTAATTCTTCAGGTATACTATCTAAGTTCATTAGGTGGGCACAACTGCAGCGGCTGTGTCTGACGCATGGGTAGAAAGCAGGGAACCAGCAGGCTTTGGTCAGGGGAAGACCAAGACTTGCCAATTTGCAGGGTGCTGATCAGTAAGTATGAAATGAAAAAATAATTCTTAATAGTATAGCTTGTATACACCATTCATTACCTAAGTAGTGTGTTGGTAAAGAAACAAAAGTTGAGTGTTACCCAACCCCCATTCCTCACAAATGTCAGGCCATCACAATGGTTCCCCCCTCCCCTTTACCAATATTTATTTTTCAGCTCCCTCTCTCCAGAGTAGTACAGTCTTAAGTGTATAAAATTTTAAAATCCCAAACTATTACCATTGCTACATTATGAAATTTACCCTATTTAAGTGTAATATTATAAGTTTATATTCCCATTTTACTGCATAGCGGTGATACTTCTAAACAGTTAACTGAGCAAATGCAATGTAATGTGACAAACAGGCACAAGCTTGGTCTGGTATCAGGCAGACGAATGCTTTCAAGATATTCCCGCACTAAAATGGCAGCCAAAAAGAAGCAAAAGGAGGTTACTCTGGCAGAAAAAGTTTTGGTGCTCCTACAGGGTCCTAAAATCTCTCAAGCAGAGCTGGCAAAAACATTTGATGTGTCTCAACCAGTCATCTCTAGATTGGTTAAGAAAGAAAACTATATTCCTGTCTATATGGGAGCACATTTCCAATCCAAATCAGAAACGTAAGCGAGAAGGAAAGGACAGTGACGTTGGCGCGGCTCTACTACGATGGTTCCAAATGGCAAGAACACAGAATGCTTCAATCACTGATGCAATTCTAACAGGAAAAGCGGAGAACCTGGCAAGAGAAATTGAGATTACCAACTTTACTGCAACAAATGGATGGTTATGTCGTTGGAAAAAAGGCATAACATAAAGTTCCAACGTACACATGGCGAAAAAAATTATGCCTAATCCTCTGCTGAAGACTGGGTAAGCACTACTCTTACTGCAATCCTTACTGATTTTGATGAAGACAACATTTAAAATTGTGATGAAACAGCATTGTACTACAGAGCTGCTCCAGATGGCAAATTGGCATTTAATAACAAATTGGTTGCGTGAAGAAAGAAGTGTAAAGACCGTGTGGTATTATTGCTTTGCTGCAATGTGACTGGAACCAACAAACGCAAAGTTCTTTTGATTGGAAAGAGGAAAAACCCAAGATGTTTTAGGGGGGTTGCAATTCCAGCTTTGCCTGTAACATATGCTGCCAATGCAAACACCTGGATGACCGCTGTGCATTTCAAAGACTTGCTATTGGAATTTGATAGACATAATGGGAGCAAAGCAATGCAAGATTGCACTTGTTTTGGATGACTGTGCTGCGCATCCCAGCCATGTTCCATTGAGAAATATCTGTCTGATCTTTCTGCCTCCAAACACAACATACCTAATTCAACCACTGGATCAGGGGATAATCAAGACTTTCAAAGCCCTGTATCGGCAGCCGTATTGTACAGTGGGTAATAAACCAGATTTATAACGGGTCCCGAGACAATGCGGCATCCATTGTAAAAACAATTAACTTGGCTGAAGTAATACACCTGCTTGTACTTGCATGGGCAGATGTGAAGCAAAGCACCATTGTCACGTGCTTCAAAAAGGCAAAGTTTGTGAAGAAGACAACTGAAGTCTTACAAGCACCAACAGCGATCCCAATACCCGAGAATGAAGTCTCTCCACCTGACGGGATGGCAGTGCAAGATTTTGAAACATTAGTGCAAGTTGATGAGAATGAGCAATGCTTTGGTGAACTAGTGATTGTCAGAGAATTTAAAGGAAATGCTGAGATGCCACAAGAGAAAGAGGAGGATGCCCTACCTGAACCAAAACTTTGTGATGCACTGACTGCTCTACAAACCGTTCGCCATAGTTTTTAATTCATTGGAGTAAGTGAGAAAATCTACAATCATTTTTATGATAGAGGACACTATTGAAAAGGGCATGGTGCAAAGATGCCAACAAAAGAAAATGAGCGATATGTTCAAGCAAGGAACTTAAAGTAGTTGTTATCATTTATTTATTTTTAATTATCTTTGTAGACACTTTTTCTGTATCGTATCATATTTTTTATGGCGATTTAAAATTATCATCATATATTTCTTAATTTCTTACAACTTCAGTTTTACCACGTATCAGCAATTGGAATGTACAGCCACATTGAGCGACAGTTAAATGGTTAACAGACTGCTGTAAAGGACAATGATGTGTTAAAATGAACCAAACATTTATCCGTAATAATTTCTGTTCAAATTTCAATTTCAAAGTTTTGTACGGACGTAAACCCATAGAATGTCATTGGGTCCTTGTGTTTGCATCGCTTTACAAATGCAGCCTGTGGCATAATGCTTTTTGTTATCGGTACATTTATACTGTATGATTTGGGAATCACCAACCTGCTTAAGTATATACTCCATTTTAAGTGTATAAATATTGATGAAAAATAGGCTATACACTTAAGCGGGTTAGACTGCATTTAAAAATGTCAATACATTTCTCTCTAGAAACGAATGATCTCTTGATCACTAATTTTTGTTTAAAAGGTGTAGGAGTGACACTGAAGATTAAAATATCCATGCATATTGTTAGGAAAATAACATGTTTATAGGGAGATGGCAGGCATCTGTGGTAGTCAAATTCTGGTAGTCAAAAATATTGTCACTCTTTCAGAAGCCTGCTTGAGTAACAACAAGGTGGCAAAGGTTGGTGAGATCAAGGGTATAATTGGAGAAACACAGAAACGCGCCCTGAACAAGCCAGGAGGGAATCGGTACAAGGTAAAGCACCACAGATTCATTTTAAAGTTGCTTGTCATTCTTGTGGTAGTGCAGAATTTGGAAATGTCCCACACTGTTGTTGCATGTACATTTTCAAGCTAGTTTTCCCAGGCTTTCTCATGCAACACTTTTAAATATTGCACTACACATTTAATTTAGTGAAGGGAAAACATAAGTAAAGGCAATGATATTGAATTGTATGATTTATTGCCATATTTGTTGAGCAAGAGCTGCAAAATAAACAAGTTAGTTATTAGATCTATTGTATTTCTGTGTCTGTGTATATATGAAAGTTTAGAGATAATTTTAAATGGTCATTTTTTTTTTAAATAGACATAGAGCAATTAAGTTGTTTCAATTTATTAGTAATTTAGTTCAATGGAGTAATTTTAAAGTACAGAAAACCCTGACTGGACTAATATAAAACCCAGGGAAAACCCTGACTGGACTAAATTATTCACCTAATCTTTTATTATCCATGTTTGGTATGTACTAATTATCAGGAAACTATCCCAAAATGAAACATACTTGTTTTCTTTTTTTAAATGTGCATATCATAACATGCATACAAACAGGACAGGAAAAATACAAGTACCGTTTTTATAAATCAATTTTCCTTTTTCATCAATATACTATTGTAAATGTCATTGCATTTTCTTTTGTAGTTTTTTTTTTTTTAGAAGGCTGCTCCCAAGAAGACTTGTGATCTGACTGCTAATATTGTCCAGTCAGAGTCAGAATTAATAACTTTTGCACACAGTGTTATTAGCCCAGCTAGGGATGTTTTGTAATTAAATAAAATACAATTTAAACAAATGTTGAAACAAAAGTCTTTGTGGTCTTTCTTCATTAGTATCTGAATGTCTCCATCATTTCATCAGAACATTAAATCACAACGTTGTGGTAACATCCTCTATCATTTTACATTTGAGCAACATTTCATCACAACATTGCTGCAACATAAGACACACCACAAATTTGCTTTTGCACAACGTTTATCACAATGTTGTCACAACCAAAATATAACGTTGCTAGGAACGTAAAATTTAAAATAGAGCTACAATGGCAAATGTGCAAAAATACAAATACAACAAATTGTATTGCGTGGTAGTTTGAGCAAGCCCAGCTATTAAACAAACCTGCTGTTTATCAGCAAACATATTCCCCAATGTACTTCACCACCGTTGCCTTTCCTTTTTTTTGAATATATGATGAAACGGTTACTTGCACAGAGCACTTCATCTTTTTATCTTTCACAGAGTTACTTCACCGGGGTTGCTCAAAAAACTTGTGAAACTCCTGTTTAAATACTGGAACCTATGACAAATATTCAGTTAAACCACTATAGCAATATTGATTTCTCAACTGAAAAAGGCTTGTACATTTGCAACGCCAGGAATATTTACAAAATGAACTGATCATTATTGCAGTAAACCACTCAGAATGGAACAATGGAACAGCTTTGTAGAATGGGATACACATCTGGGTTGGAAATGTACTATTTTATTTTTTAAAAGCAGTAATATTTTTTTTCCTTTTTTATTTGAACTCATTGTCGAGTTTGGGTAGGGTTTTGATTACCATTAGGGCTGAGAATTATATTTACAGTGTACTGGCCTTAGGTTTATAGAAAGTGAAAAATGCATGATATTGATTAGAATCCTGGGTAACACTAGTTTAGGGACCCATTAAGTGGTTAAAAACAATAGCAAAAGCAAAACAATGGCAAAAGTGTGTAATAATACTCTTATTATTTATATTCATATTCTATAATTGTTAATAGCATAATTAATAACATGTTTATAATCACTTATATTGGATCCCTCAACTAAAGTGTTACCAAATCCTGTACATCTGTCACAATTATTTTGCTTTAGTGTTTATTCTGAAAAATGGGTAGTCATTTCAGGAAAACCTTTACTATTGAAACCAATATTGATTTGCTTTACAAGATACAGTAATATTTTTACAGTGCAACACTCAGCCTAAGAAAGGAACTAAAATGACTAGAACATCCCACTGTTACACTTGTATCAGCCCCGGTAGTAAAACAAAATAAATGTAAATTAAGGAAAAAAAGTCAGAATTTACAAAAGATGATTGAATAAGTGAGTTTTGAGAAGATGGTGGAAAGCAGTAAAAGACTGAACAGTCCTGGGGAGAACCGGTACCTGCTTCCACCACAGGGGGACAAGGGAAGAGAAGGAGCGAGCACGGGAGGAAGGAGAGTGAAGAGAAGGAGCGAGCACGGGAGGAAGGAGAGTTAAGAGGAGGAGCGAGCACAGGAGGAAGGAGAGTGAAGAGGAGGAGCGAGCACGGGAGGAAGGAGAGTGAAGAGGAGGAGCGAGCATGGGAGGAAGGAGAGTGAAGAGAAGGAGCGAGCACAGGAGGAAGGAGAGTGAAGAGAAGGCTTAACAAGTCTACCAGTAGGAGGATGAGCGGATAGGGCAAGAGGGAATGTGACAGGATTGGCAGAGGTTTGAGACTCAGAGACAGTATAAAGTTCAAAAATAAAGTTTTTAATAAACAAAAATACAAAATAAACCAGCACAAGGGCCAAACAAAAAGGTTTTAAACATAAAATAAAACACAAAGCAAAAAGCAAAACTTACAAAAATAAAGGTTTCCAGGCTGGGTGTTGCCTACACTGGATTCAAAAACAGAAAAACAACACACACAAAAATACTTTTGCTTCTCCTTCTAGAACTCTCCTCCTAGCCAGGCCCTCTCCCCTGGCTTTTATCCCCTGTGGCTGGAGCCCAATTAATCAATAATTGCTGATTATTCAATTAGGGCTCCAGCCACATTCTCACATGTTTTCCTGGCAGGGAGGAATTTTAACCCCCTCCCTGCCAGTCCCAACCACGTTCATAAAGACGGGGCAGTCCCCCGTCACAGGGAATATAAGGAGACACGAGGGATTGGAGATAGGAAGGGGCAGTATGATAAACAGAGCGATAGGCAAGAGCAAGGGTCTTAAATTGAATGCAAGTAGAAATAGGCAGCCAGTGGAGAGTGCAAAGCAGAGGGGTAGCATGAGAGTAGCGGGGGTTGGGAGAATATAATGGGAAAGCACTGTACATTCTTAGTATATGTATAAGTAAAGCCTAAAATACTGCAAAACTGCCATGCAAATGTACCAAAGAAACCTTTTCTAAGATATTTTCAAAGCGTAACCTCCAGTCTTTAACTCTGATTATATTAGTTGTTTGGTTCTAGGTTTGTAAAATTAACAGACGTTTTACCTTTTCAAAATATTAGGAGTTAATTAAAGACTGGAGTAAAGGCTATGAAAATATGACTTTAAATGTGCCTACTGTGACTGGATTACTGATTACTGATTGAATTTCTTCATATCCTTTGTATTACCTAATTCCTGTAATTCTCACTTGCCATCTGATTTGTGTTTCAACTTGATATACACACAATGTGTCACGTAACTGTAAGTGAACAATTATACAGATCCCATATAAAAGCTAGTGTTACATAATACCCTCACTTTTTACTAATATTTTTTTGCAGATTTTTGTTCAGAAAAACAAAAAACAAATGCTAAACCAATTTGGATAATTTATTTTAAGTGCTTGTAAGTAATGTTAAATTGCTTCTTGTGACAGGAGCAAAGGCTGCGTAGAGGAAAAACCTCTGGGGATTTGAAAGGAAACTGCTACATTCTTTGATAAATTACCCATCTGTGTTTATATAAGCTTCCTTCAAGCCTTTTTGCTACATTTAAATACGCTTCAACATGACAGGAAGCAGAAGGCTTATAAAAAGCTCCCCACAAGCTTGGTTGTTGCTAAAGTAAATGCAACAGTTTTCCTGTTGTAACTGTGAACAATGTCCATACCTAATGCACTCCTCTCTTCCTACTACCACAGCAGTGAATCTGGCTACACTCCAAAGGCGATGGAATCATTTTTATAGTGGGGGTGCTGAAAGCCATTGAACAAAACTGTAACGCCTGTATATGATGGAAGCCATGCAAAGCCAAAGGTGCTATCGCACCCACCGCACCCCTAGTTCCAGAGCTGCTACACGCTTCCTCACCCTAACATCCTTAATCTATTGAACTGTAACCCTGCTCTGTGTGTTCCCCTAGAACCATACCCCCTAGGAACCCGGGTTAACAGACCTTCAGTAGAACTAATCTTTGATTAACCTAAAGTAACATTAGACAGTCCAAGATTAATGCTAATTATGTTCTGTGAAACCAGTCATAACAACCCCCACCCCCACCCCAAGATTAAATAAAGATACATTTTTGCACCACAATTCTGGGCATGACTGTTTGCATATTTATCAAATCTAATCTTAACAGTGTTGCTAAATAGTATCAAATCAGCCCCATTTCCCTGATTTTCACTGCAGATTTGCAGATCTTCTATTGCATTGTCTTCTATAATCCTCTCCAAAGGAAGAAAGTAACTGTAGTGTGCCTGTGCATTGAAGCATGCTTGTTGAGTTTTTACAACAAGACTGATCCACTGTGTTAGTTTTTCTTCTTTTTTTGCCATACAACAGTAAAATCAGTAAAAAATGATTCAGATTTGAATATTGTAATTGTTTTATAGTTTTATTTACAGTCTATTCTCATGTTAAATCACATTTAAAAATGTAATGTTTTGTTACAAAGTTTTTGTTTAAATGAGTTGTAAGTAAAATAAATGTGGTGCTGGGCCTCTTTAATAAATCAGTTCACTTGTGTTGAGGCATCTTGTGAACACCTCAAATCAAATAACAAAGGGAATCAGAGTACACAATGTCCCTTTACTGTAACAATATACTGTCAATGCACCATAAACAATGGTGGAGTGAAAACACTAAAAAGGTCAGTATCCAGTGTTTCTGTTAAAACCTAAAAATATACCCCATTTATAAGAAATAGGCCTATGTACCGAGTAGTTTTTTTACTTAACTGAAACTACACCTAAAACTAAGCGACAATTACGTTTTTATTGTGGGTGTGTTTACTAAGCAAAAAATAGAAACCCCCTTTCCCAAAAATGAGCTTGAGGCCTTGGCTGCTTTTAAGACCCTCCCTCGGTAGTTGCTATAAAACCCACACGTTTCTATTCAGCCATTCAACTCACACAAAGAAGCACATCTAAAATGGATCCAGCTGTGTCATACAGTCAGAATGATGGCAAGACTCCTTACTCTCCAGCTACTGTTATTGAAGTTGGCCAGGACCCAACACTTGTGAAAGATTACGTTGTGTGGTCCCTTTTCAACCTTGTTAACATGAACTGCTGCTGCCTGGGATTGATTGCATTGTTTTATTCTGTTAAAGTAAGTGTTTTTACTTTACATTTCAATTAAAAAACATATATGTGATAAAGAAATGTTGGGGAAGTTACTTTTTAAAAAGTAATCAACTTTTTGATTAACTACTTACAGTAACAGTTAGTTACTTCTCAGTCACATTTACATTTCAGAGATATTTTTTGGAACAAATGTTATCAGATTACAGTAATGCATTACTCCCCAACACTGCTTGTATGCATAAATGATGGAATTCAATTAATCCTATATTCACTTAGGTATGTTAAAATGTTAATATATAAGTCTGAAGATTATTGGAATACACATTTCCAGTTCATTATTTATATGTTTTATCTATAATATATATTTGAATAGTTGGATATATACTAGTCACTTTGAATTATTAAGCCACAAAAAATGTGTACCATATATACCACGCTTGTCAGTATAGGATAAAATAATATGTTATCAATGGCCCTCTTTTCAGCGATAAACAAATATCAAAAGAACCCAAATAATATGGAGAGACAAAAGACGATGGCTAATTTTTTCATATTAACCTAATGCTATATATATATATATATATATATATATATATATATATATATATATATATATATATATATATATAAATACTTTACTTTAAATAAATACTAGTATTTGGGCTGATTTACATATCAATCTTTCTTGGCATATTTTCTATACACTAAACAAATATTACATAGAGAACCCTGGGGTGGAACAGGAATTACACTGCAATTAATAAAGAAAGGCTATCGGTACTATATAGTATAAGTAATCATTTTTAATTAAGATGCTTATTTAATAATACATGCAACCATTTTTTAACGAGCAATGCAGTGGTACCCCAAATATCATGTATCATGTTTGTATATCTTCATTTTGATCACGTAGAGAGGTTGATAAAAAAAAGTTGGTTTTGCGTTGGTTGAACATTAAGAGAATGCAAGTTTTGACTACTTAATAATAATAATAATAATAATAATAATAATAATAATAATAATAATAATAATAATAATAATATATTTATTTTGTATAGCGCTGTGGCAAAGTGGTAATGACGTGCAGGTGAGTGCAGTGCAGAATAATCACACGGACAGACGTTGGTACAGGTGCAAGGGTGTTTATTTAATTTAATAAATGTCCAGAGCCTCAAGGCAAAACCTGTAAATAATAATAGTGCTGGAAGTGATACAGCGGCGTGTATCACTTCTAATTGTAATCCTACGGGTTTGACCCGCAACCCAAAGTCCCGTTCCGACACCCACACTAAACACGTACACAAAGACAGTGCGTGATACCAGTGTTAAAAGGTGCAAACACAGAGACAGTTCCGAAAGTGAAACAGGTGAGTGGTGAAGTCCGGGTTTTCGCTGGCCTGCGGCTGCAGCTCCGGATCGTGCTCAGTAATCTTAGTGAGACAATAACACACAAGACACACAGTGTTAGGACACAGACACAAAACACTCACGGTCGCGTTCACGTTTCGGGCTCCTTCTCGGTTATATGTTTTAACCATATGCAAAGGAACAGATCACTCAAGCCATGCCCCCTATTTATACCCTCGCCCATGACCCCGAGGTTAACGAGCGCATCCGCTCCTCCAGTCCTCGGATGCCACGCCGCTTACCGTCTGGGTCACTGAGCTCGGGTGCCATGGCTCCGCCCCCTTCCGAACTGACCGACTTCCATCTACCCTACGGAATAAATTGTCGTGCCATTTCATTAAGGGTACTCTGTTCCTCGTATACCGTGCTCTCACAGGTCGAGAGGGAGATCTAACACTAAGACTCATTCGATCTCTGTCACATATCCCACCGCTCAGAGTGGAGCCGAAGGAACACTCGGCTAACCCTACCTTTCCCATTACTCCCCCCTCCCGGGAAAAATAATCCGCATTTTGGTGGTCTTTCCCTGCACGGTGTACCATATGGTACATGAAGGGCTGCAATGCCAGATACCACCGAGTTATCCGGGCATTGCTGTCCTTCATTGTGCTTAACCACTTGAGTGGGGCGTGGTCAGTGACAAGATCAAATGAGTGTCCCAGCAGGTAGTATCTTAAAGAGTGAGTAGCCCATTTCATGGCCAAACACTCTTTTTCGACGACGGAGTAGTTGCGCTCCCGAGGGAGCATTTTTTTACTTATGTACAAAACAGGGTGTTCTACTCCGCCTACCATTTGAGACAGGACTGCACCCAAACCGACATCCGAAGCATCGGTGTGGAGGATGAATCTCTTAGTGAAGTCTGGAGTGATGAGAGCAGGGGCCTGGCAAAGTCTCTGCTTAACAGTATTAAACGCCCCCTGACATTCTTCTGACCATTTAATTAAATTTGGTGCGCTCTTTTTGGTGAGGTCAACTAAGGGATTAACCACTGTGGCATACTCGGGGATAAAGCGGCGGTAATAACCGGCTAACCCCAGTAGCGACCGCACTTGAGCCTTGGTTTTGGGGATTGCCGCGTCTACCAAGGCCTGGACCTTGGAGACAACGGGTTTCACCCTGCCATTCCCCATTACAAATCCCAAATATTGTGTTTCTCTTTTGGCAAACGCACATTTTCGCAAGTTAGCTGTCAGCCGGGCTGCCCTTAGAGACTGAAGGACGGCTGTGATCCTAGCCAAATGCTCTCGCCAGGTGGAGCTGTAAATGACCACATCATCAATATACGCTGCCGCATATTCACGATGTGGATGTAAAACCTGGTCCATCAGTCTCTGAAAGGCAGCAGGCGCACCATGTAACCCAAACGGCATGGTTGTAAAATGAAACAGCCCCTCTGGTGTCGAAAATGCGGTTTTCTCTCTAGACCTACGAGTTAACGGGATCTGCCAATATCCTTTCGTCAGATCCAGAGTGGAGATGAACCTCGCCGTCCCCAGTCTATCTAGGAGTTCGTCGACCCGAGGCATGGGATATGCATCAAACTTGGCAATAGCGTTTACCTTGTGGAAATCAACGCAGAAGCGGTTGGTGCCGTCCTTTTTGGCCACTATCACAATTGGACTGCACCACTCGCTCCTGGAAGGCTCAATCACCCCAAGTTCGAGCATGTCCCATACCTCTTTGCGAACGCCACTCCGTCGACTTTCCGGGACCCGGTAAGGTCTCTCTCGCACTGTGACACCTGGGGGAGAGATAATGTCATATTCAGCGAGGTTAGTTCTACCGGGCGTGTTAGAAAAAACATCGCTAAATTCCTCAATTAACCTGCGTAGTTCACGTTGCTGATCAGGAAGTAACTGTTCCCCCATCGAAATGTTCTTTGTGCTAGAGGGTTCTAGCTCGGGCCCTAAATCATCCTCTATATTGCCTGGGGCTATAAATAATACCTCTCTTGCCTGCCAGGGCTTTAATAAATTTATGTGATAAATTTCTTTTTTGTTACGGCGATCGGGCTGTTTAATTTCATAATTCACCTTTCCTATAGCCCGAATCACCTCATATGGCCCTTGCCATTTAGCACATAGTTTGGATTCCGCTGAGGGAAGTAGCAGCATTACCTTGTCTCCCGGTCGAAAAGTTCGGATTAATGCATTTTGATTGTAATGCTGCTGTTGTCGATGCTGAGCCGATCTAAGATTGTCTTGGGCCAAACGACCGACCAAATCTAGGCGATCTCTCAGTAGGAGCACATGCTGCACTACATTTTTGGACGAGCCTTTGTGCTCCTCCCACCCCTCTCTCAACAGATCGAGGATGCCGCGAGGCTGTCGGCCGTACAAGAGCTCGAAGGGGGAGAACCCTGTCGAACTCTGCGGCACCTCTCTCACTGCAAAAAGGAGGTAGGGAAGGAGCGATGCCCAATGTTTTTGCTCCTGATTCACAAATCGTCTCAGCATCGCCTTTAGAGTCTGATTAAAACGTTCCACCAAACCGTCCGTCTGTGGATGGTAAACCGACGTTCTGATGGGACGTATTTTTAGTAATTTATATACCTGCTGTAGCGTATTTGACAAGAAATTAGTTCCATGATCAGTCAATATCTCGTTGGGGATCCCTACTCTTGCCATAATCTGCACTAGTTCTTTGGCTATCGCAGCAGCACTAGTGGACCTCAATGGAACTGCCTCTGGGTATCGCGTTGCGTAATCTACCACCACTAATATATGCGTATACCCGGAGTCAGAAGGTAGCAAAGGGCCGACTATGTCCACTGCGATGCGTTCAAAGGGGGTGGAAATAATCGGCAGTGGGACCAAAGGGGCGGGGCGCACTCGACCCGGCGCTACTCTCTGGCAGTCTGGGCATGTGGCTACATATTTCGACACTTCTTTATAAACACCTGGCCAAAAGAATCGAGCCAATATCCGTTCCCTTGTCTTGTCAACTCTGAGGTGCCCCGCAAAAGGGATATCATGCGCCAGCCTCATGACCTCCAGCCGACAAGACGGGGGAACCAATAATTGTGTTACAGGATGTCCTGTGCCCGCGGCCAGGTTTACCCTATATAGTAATTGCCCCTTGATAATGAAGTGTGGAAATACTAGTGCCCCAGCGCCTTCAACATCCTTACCTTCAATGGACCGGACCTGTCCCCGAATGTGCACCAGTGATGGGTCATTGTCCTGCTCCCACACTAGGTTCACATTCGAGTGCCACATGTCCGGTATATTGAGCGGGGCAGGAGTAACATCTGCCCTTGATGGCCCAGTAACCTCGCCCTCTCGGTCACACTGCGTTCCGACCCCCTTTGACTGACGTTTTTCACCGTTATAACAGGCTCCCACCAGCCCCCAGCCTTGTCTCATTAACGCTCCCTCCCATTTCCGCAGCCTTCTCTCTTTGTTTGTTTTTTTCGGCCGGAACAGGGAAGAGAACATTTCCGCTTGAAAGGGAAAAACATTACCAATTATTTCCCCTTCTACTTTTTCTGCCACATTTGCGTGTATGGCCGGGACTGCCCTTAATTTCAATAAATCTTTATAGTTGGGCCAGTCCCGACCCAGAATAATGGGATGTGGTAACCTTTCCGCTACCCCAACTACCAGGGAACGTTTCATCGGTCCGACCGATAAATATGCTTTTACTGTGGGGTATGTTGCCGTGTCTCCATGGATACAGGAGATCGCCACCTGACCTTGTGGCTGCCACACCATACCGCCCAAGAGAGATGCTCTAATTAAGGTCTGACCACACCCTGTGTCCACTAATGCATGGGTCTTCACATTTCCAAAAATCACCTTAACAATACAAGGCCCCTCCTGACCATTTTTCCCTCGCTTACCCGCTTCAGATGCCAGATTACAGACGGCCACGTCACACTCCATCGCAGATGGGCATGACCTAGCCTGATGTCCCGGCTGGCGGCACCTAAAACAGGTAGGGGGAAAGGAGGGCACAGTATTAAATGGTCTGTCCCGCTGCTGGTATGGCAACGGGGCAGGGGCAGCACCTCTACCCCCGCTGGGGGCCAACCTTGGTCTCCATGAAGAGGAGGCAAGGTCGCCCATTGGGGTTGGTGCTCTCGAAGGGCGTTGACCCGGTCCTGGTGGTGGGGCTGATGGAGCAGAGAGAGGAGGTGGGGCTCGGCTGCTCCGTTGAGGTAGCGGGGTGAGTAGCCCGGTCTGGGCGGATACCAGGGAGTCCTCGAAGTCCTCAGCGAGTTTGACTGCCTGTTCCAGGGTGTCGGGGTTGTGGCGCCGTATCCATCCTTGGGTCTCGGCGCCGACCACATGACAAAACTGCTCGATAACGATGGCCTCCCCCATCTGGGCAGTTGTTTTTAGCGCCGGGGTGAGCCAGTGTATCATGTGGTCACAGAGCTTCTGCGCGACCACCCTGGGGCGTACGTTCGGGGACCTCCTGTACTCCCTGAACCTCACTCTGTGCGTTTCCTCCGTAATATTCAGACGGCGGAGAATAGCCAGCTTTACCAGGTCATATTGAGCGGCGTCGTCATCCCCCATTGCCTGGTATGCTGCCTGCGCTTCCCCAATCAGGCAGGGTCCCAGCTGGCTTGCCCAGAACTGTCGGGGCCATGACGCGGTGGTAGCCAGCCGCTCAAATGCCACCAGGTATGCCTCTGGATCATCATCCGCCGTCATTTTATGCGTCCTGGCTTTGGGCGCTATGAAGCCGCGTTCCGCTGATGCTGTGGGAGGTATTGCCAGCCCGACCCTCTCGATCAACGCGGTGTACCTCTCCTCTCTCCGTCTTTCCTCCCCCTCCCGTCTGCTGTCCAGCTGCTCCAGCAGCGCCGACAGTGTTGCGTAGTCCATATCCCACTTCTGACACCACGTGTGGCAAAGTGGTAATGACGTGCAGGTGAGTGCAGTGCAGAATAATCACACGGACAGACGTTGGTACAGGTGCAAGGGTGTTTATTTAATTTAATAAATGTCCAGAGCCTCAAGGCAAAACCTGTAAATAATAATAGTGCTGGAAGTGATACAGCGGCGTGTATCACTTCTAATTGTAATCCTACGGGTTTGACCCGCAACCCAAAGTCCCGTTCCGACACCCACACTAAACACGTACACAAAGACAGTGCGTGATACCAGTGTTAAAAGGTGCAAACACAGAGACAGTTCCGAAAGTGAAACAGGTGAGTGGTGAAGTCCGGGTTTTCGCTGGCCTGCGGCTGCAGCTCCGGATCGTGCTCAGTAATCTTAGTGAGACAATAACACACAAGACACACAGTGTTAGGACACAGACACAAAACACTCACGGTCGCGTTCACGTTTCGGGCTCCTTCTCGGTTATATGTTTTAACCATATGCAAAGGAACAGATCACTCAAGCCATGCCCCCTATTTATACCCTCGCCCATGACCCCGAGGTTAACGAGCGCATCCGCTCCTCCAGTCCTCGGATGCCACGCCGCTTACCGTCTGGGTCACTGAGCTCGGGTGCCATGGCTCCGCCCCCTTCCGAACTGACCGACTTCCATCTACCCTACGGAATAAATTGTCGTGCCATTTCATTAAGGGTACTCTGTTCCTCGTATACCGTGCTCTCACAGGTCGAGAGGGAGATCTAACACTAAGACTCATTCGATCTCTGTCACAAACGCTTTTCATTAAAAATAATACATTAAAAATACATTAAAATACATAAAAAAATACAATAAAAACTATTAATTGCAGTAAGCCAGTTTATAAAAATGAGTCTTGAGGTGTGATTTAAACACAGACACAATCCCTGATAGACCTTGGAAGGGAGTTACAGAGATGAGGGGCCAAAGAGCAAAAGGCACGATCTCCCATAGTTTCGTAACTTTGCACGGAAAGGAGATCATTTTTAGCAGACCGCAAGTTGCTCCGGGGAATGTAGCAGCAAAGCAGATCCTTGGTTTAAGATGGACCCAGGCTGTTCAAGGCCTTGAAGGTCAGCAGCAAGATCTTAAAGTCAATTCTATATTTAACTGGTAACCAGTGGAGAGATTATTATTATTATTATTATTATTTATTTCTTAGCAGACGCCCTTATCCAGGGCGACTTACAATCGTAGGCAAAAACATTTCAAGCGTTACAATACAAGTAATACAATAAGAGCAAGAAATACAATAACTTTTGTTCAAGTAAAGTACAAGTTTGACAAACCACAATTCAATAATACAGCAGGTAATAGTGATAGTTACATCAGGATATGATTAAATAGTGATAGTTACATCAGGATGTGATTAAATACAAAGTACTACAGGTTAAAAACTTGGCAGATTACAGTATTCTGAAGTACAGGATTAAATGCAGTAAAATAGGGGCTGATAAGAGCAAAATAAAGCACATTTACATGAAGGGTGATAGTGTCCCAGGATACAAACAGAGGAGTTCTACAGGTGCTCTTTGAAGAGGTGAGTCTTAAGGAGGCGCCGGAATGTGGTCAGGGACTGGGCAGTCCTGACATCTGTAGGAAGGTCATTCCACCACTGCGGAGCAAGGGTGGAGAAGGAGCGGGCTTTGGAGGCAGGGGAGCGTAGCGGTGGTAGAGCTAGTCTTCTAGTGCAGGCGGAGCGGAGAGGTCGAGTGGGGGTGTAGGGAGAGATGAGGGTCTGGAGGTAGCTGGGTGCAGACTGGTCAAGGCATCTGTAGGCTAGTACAAGAGTCTTGAACTGGAAGCTAAAACTGGTGTTATGTGGTCATGCTGTCTTTTTCTTGTTAAAACTTGAGCAGCAGAATTTTGAATGTATTTAACCTATTAAGAACTTTAGTGGAAACACTCGCAAACAAGGCATACAATAGTCCATTCTCGATGAAGGCATGTATCAGTTTCTCCGCATCAAACATTGACAAAGATGGTGAGTGATATTTTGTAGATGAAGAAAAGAAACAGATATTTCTAACTTGGGCCTCAAAAGACAATGTAGAGTCAAATTTAACACCTAGATTTTTAACTTCAGATACTACTATAGCATATGTGGTTGATTAACCAGAGATTCTATCAAGCGTTTTCACAGACTACAGATTGTTGTAGATAATGTTTTAAAACACAATGCACATCGTGCATGACTTGGAAATGTAATAAAATGTGAAATGAATATATGGATATTCCCTGTTTATATTATAACTCAAGGGGCTGGGGACCCCTGAGGGTCTGCAACACATACAAAAATGTTCTCTCCAAAATGACCCCGACAAGGCAATGTTCCCCAGACCAGGGGATCAAGTCATTTACAGGAATGCTGCCATTAGCTGCTTGGAATTATTTTGAATGTAACATTGACATCAAAACATAAATTTCTTTGCTACCCAGAAAATAATTTAATATATATATAAAAAAAAAACTTTGAAAGCATGATTCAAAGTGAAGAAATTAAATTTGAATTTCAAATATAAATATTCCAAACTTAAAATCCCCAACTTTTTATAATATAATTATTGTCTATTTTCTTTCTGCAGTCCAGAGACCAGAAGCATTCAAAGAACCTGACTAGCGCCAGAGACTATGGTGAAACTGCAAAACGTTTCAACATCGCCAGCACTGTCATTTCTGTAATTGTTATTGTCATCATTTTAGCTGTTTATATAACAAGCTTTATTGCTATGCTGCAACAAA
Source organism: Acipenser ruthenus (assembly GCF_902713425.1). Taxonomy (NCBI): domain Eukaryota; kingdom Metazoa; phylum Chordata; class Actinopteri; order Acipenseriformes; family Acipenseridae; genus Acipenser; species Acipenser ruthenus. The sequence goes on from NC_081215.1 coordinate 16,401,572, forward strand.
TCCAAAGGGGACCGTGAAGCTCTGAGAGATCCATGCAGACTGTCAAATTCAGTCTTTGTCATTATGGGCTTGTCATTCCTTTTAAAAATAATGTCACCATCAGATATGTTTTGTATATTTTATGGATATTTGCTTAGTACAAAATACATTATGTACATTTACTATTAAAGTCTTGTATGCTTTTTTTTACTGAAATGCACGGTTAATTGCATGAATGTGATCAATCAAACGTATTATTGTCTATAGTGCACAACCTCACATCATTGAGACTATTTGTAATAATGCTATAAGAACATTAATTGATTGCAATGCCATATAGAAGTGTAAATCAGTCAACATATTTTACACAGAGAAATAAAGATTTCCATTTTCCTATATATATATATATATATATATATATATTGTAAGGCAGTGTGTTGTGTGAGACAGCAGGGAGGGGGTTAAAACCTCCCTGAAGGAAAAATGGCACCTTTTTGTATTTAGTTAATTAGTTTTGTTAATTGTTTTATTATTAATTATCCCCTGCACCTGGTAGCTATTGTAAATTAGAGCCAGGTGCAGGGTATTTAAGAGGAGCAGTCAGTCTGCTCAAGGCTGCTGAATAGAGGGAGGCAGAAAGAGGTGCTCTGCTTCCCAGCAGTCATAAAAGAGTAAGTGCTGTGTAAACCTATGAGTTTGTGTCGGTGCCAGGTAAACGGCTTAGCCGTCCTGCAAGTTAGTCAGGGAAATTACCTGTTTAGTTAGAGCTCGTACAGAGCTAGGTGTTTGTTTTGTATTTTGTTTATTTTGTGTTTATTAAACATAGCGCACCAGCGCTTAAAAATCAATTTCTGTCGTGTTGGGTCTAATTTTAAAGGGGCACGAACCCGTGTTAAGTGAAACCTTTTCACATTTGGTACCAGAAGTGGGGCGCCCCTACGACCATAGAAATGGATAGCATCAGAGAGTTAATTGCAAGGATCAACCGTGATACTGCTGCTCAAATAGAGCGGACTGCGAGGTTGGAGAGATGGACGAGAGAGATGGAGTGGGCACTGCCAAAGATTCAGGAGTGGGAGCAGGCTAACGCAGCTCCGCAGACTCACAAGCTAGAGAAGGAGGAGCTGCTACCGCCGCTTCCGGAGCCCAGAGGGGAGGAGCCGCCGCTGCCAGAGCCGAGAGGGGAGGAGCCGCCGCTGCCAGAGCCCAGAGGGGAGGAGCCGCCGCTGCCAGAGCCCAGAGGGGAGGAGCCGCCGCTGCCAGAGCCCAGAGGGGAGGAGCCGCCGCTGCCAGAGCCCAGAGGGGAGGAGCCGCCGCTGCCAGAGCCCAGAGGGGAGGAGCCGCCGCTGCCAGAGCCCAGAGGGGAGGAGCCGCCGCTGCCAGAGCCCAGAGGGGAGGAGCCGCCGCTGCCAGAGCCCAGAGGGGAGGAGCCGCCGCTGCCAGAGCCCAGAGGGGAGGAGCCGCCGCTTCCGGAGCCCAGAGGGGAGGAGGTGAAAAGCATACCTCCACCACAGCCCCGACCACCACCCCTACAGTCCAGTTCAGGGCCGCTGCGTCCAGTCTCTCACCCCTTGCTCCTGGACACCCGGCCGGTTTTCCTGGACCTCCCTGTGCTGGGCCTAGAGCCCAGGAGTTTGCAACACTGGCCACAGCTCTGACCCTGGTTCCCTGCTTCGCTCTCCCCGAGCACCCAGACGTCGCTGGGCTGCTGCCAGACGTCGCTGTCGCTCCCACTGTTTGCTGCTTCGCTTCCCCTGGGTGATCGGACATCACTGCGCCGGTTCCCAGGGGAAGACCTCTGTCCATTGCTGCATCCTCCAGTGCCCCGGCCTACGCTCCGGTCGCCCCTGTCAAACCGTTGGGTTCCCTTGTCGCCGGTGTGTGGTCCTTACCTGGCCGGGCCGGGACGTGGACAGATCCACCCTCAAGTCCGCCCGTGGAAAAGGGCGAAAAAGGACATTCATGGACTCGAGGGTGGGTGGTTGTGTTTTAGGGGAGGAGGTGGCCGTCGAGTGGCCTGTGTCTTGAAAAGACAAGAGGGGGGATATGTAAGGCAGTGTGTTGTGTGAGACAGCAGGGAGGGGGTTAAAACCTCCCTGAAGGAAAAATGGCACCTTTTTGTATTTAGTTAATTAGTTTTGTTAATTGTTTTATTATTAATTATCCCCTGCACCTGGTAGCTATTGTAAATTAGAGCCAGGTGCAGGGTATTTAAGAGGAGCAGTCAGTCTGCTCAAGGCTGCTGAATAGAGGGAGGCAGAAAGAGGTGCTCTGCTTCCCAGCAGTCATAAAAGAGTAAGTGCTGTGTAAACCTGTGAGTTTGTGTCGGTGCCAGGTAAACGGCTTAGCCGTCCTGCAAGTTAGTCAGGGAAATTACCTGTTTAGTTAGAGCTCGTACAGAGCTAGGTGTTTGTTTTGTATTTTGTTTATTTTGTGTTTATTAAACATAGCGCACCAGCGCTTAAAAATCCATTTCTGTCGTGTTGGGTCTAATTTTAAAGGGGCACGAACCCGTGTTAGGTGAAACCTTTTCACAATATATATATATATATATATATATATATATATATATATATATATATATATATATATATATATATATATATATATATATGGATTGCTGAACAAGATGAAATGCAAATGGCAAAATGGATCTTTTTAAAAAAAAACCTTTCCTGCACTATTGAAATGTAATCAGTTCTATTTCTGTTCCTTTTTAACATGAAATAAATACATTTTCAAGCTAAGATATTGTTTCTTTTTTCTCCTTTTATTTGCTTAAAACTAGGTCTGTTGGTGGCCTCAGATTCCCTCTGATCTGTCCGACTGGTAGTGATTGGTACTGTTTTATGAAGTAGTAAGTTTAAAATGATAAAATAATTGTTATGTGTGTGACCTCATTTTCTCCTAGCAGGTGCAAGAGGAAGGCCTTAAAAGGAGCGGAAAGTTTCAACTGTTAGTTAGAGAGAGGAAGCTCTCTTCACTCTGTAACCGCAAGCTGCATCCATGAAGTTTAGTTAAGATATTAAGATAGTACAGGATGCTTGCAAGTAGGACAAAGTTGTTTTTGTAGCATATGATTGGTCTCCTCTTGATCTTCCAAGCTGTTGCTACCTGACATATATTGAGTTGAGCTTCTGTGATTGGCTCGCAATAACTGTAGGTTGTAAGGTATATATCACGTTTACTGGCTCTGCGCAGTCAGAACTCTACTTGATGTTTTTCTAACACCTCGTGTGTTGAGAGTGTTCTTGGATTTGCAAATCATTAAACTTGTTTACTCAATTTTGTCTGTTCCACTGAGTCTCTATTACAGGAATTTAATCTCAAAACTTCCATCACATACCCCGGTTCCCTGAAAGAGAAGATGACCACCAATGACATTATGTATGGGATATGCCTGCCCATTGGGTAGGTATCACTGATCCACGGTGGTGAAAAAGTCGCCTGGCCAGACGGACTGGAGAATGTGACGGTGTGTCAGCATCTGGAACCTCCTTTCTTTTAAGAACCCATTGAGGAGACTCAGGTCTAGGATGGGGCGAAAGCCGGCATCTTTTTTGGGTACTAGAAAATACCTTGAGTAGTACCCCTCTCCGTGGGAGGTGGGCTCTACGAGACAAATGGCTCACTTGCGCAGCAAGGAGGCCGCTTCCTTCTGAAGTATTCATGATACCTCGAAAGGGAGGAGGTCCCAAGCGGAACTGAAGTGCGTAACCGTTTTGCACGGTGGCGAGCACCCAGGAGTCTGAGGTGCAAGTGCGCCAGTACTGCAGCTGTTATGCCGAAAAGGGGCTCTGAGGCTGCCAGCCTTCAGGGGCCCTGCTCGGGCTGCTGAGGCTGCTGCGGGGCAGTTTGGGGTGGCTGTTTAGGGCGCTGGCCCTGGAAACGCCTCCTGGGACGCTGGTGTGTGGGCTGGCCACGTCCTGCATTCCCTCTGCCTGCCGGGTGGGCCTGGTTGTTATCTGCTGGTGTGAACTGTAGGCAATGCCTTAGGTCAACCAGCGGAGTCATGGGGACTGGAACTGTCCTGGTGACAGTCCGTGTCTGAGGAGCTTGCCAGCGGTTCGACCTGCCCCACGCAGAAGGGAGCAACATGGCTACCTGCCGGGACGCCTCGCTTTCCCGGTGGGATCTCTGTAAGATCTCCTTCACGGCTGGCCCAAAGGTATGACCTGAGGATATAGGCGCATCTAGCAGTGCGGCCTTATCCGCAACAGGAGCTCTGGCTTGTGACAGCCACAGATGTCTATGAGCCACAATCAAGCTAGCCAGGCTCCAGCCAAGAGTTTGCCCTTGGAGACTGGAGACGTAGCTCCGTGGCCACCGGCTCAGGGAGCGGAGCCTCGCACAGTACACTGTCCATATTGGCCCTGAGCACACTAGCCGTCTTTGACAGTTGCCTACGTCTCTGCTATATACGCGTATAGGGTGGGGCAGTGGATGATAATTTCTCCATCTCTTTCATATTTTAATTACAAAGTATTACTGAATATTAAAATATTCATGTAACCTGATTTCAATTCTTGAAATAAACTGTGTTGTCGAACATGTATTCAGTTTTCTGGAATATATCGATTTAATTCACAGAAATCCTTCCAACACCACAATGAAAAGAAAATAGCCAAAACTAACATACAAAGACAAAATAATGTGTTTTTATTCAAATCGATATAACATGTAAGGAGCTGAAATATATGAATAAACCTCAATACAATTTAACGCAATTCTGAAAGTAAGTTAAATGCAGTCTTTATTATTATTAACGTAAAGTATTGTGCTTTACACAAACTAAAATCATAGCAACTTCAGTTAACAAATGGATTACTCTCTGAAGTGCTATAATTAAAGCATTGCCATTGATTAAGTCTGTTGAGATCTTGTCGATTGGAGATGGCGCTGGTCAACAATACTTTGGAATTATTAACTAATATGGTTTCCAACACCGGTGCAAAACATTTAAAAAATATAGTTCATACAAACAATTTAGAATTGGAGAAGTTTATTGATACATTTGAAATATATAGTGTTTACTGGGTATTGACTTCTAGTCACCTATAATGTGTTTAGTTATGTACAATATTTCAAAACTATACTTGTTTTTTAGTAACCCTGAAATGCCTGATATCATAAAAAGTTTTTTTTTTTTTTTTTTTTAAATCTTAGAGCCTTGGTTATGGTCACGTAACAGCTTAAGCAATAAAGCCTGTGGGAATTATTTCCATCTTTAAATATATTTACAAAAATGTTTGTAAGCAAGCAATAACATGAAATATTAAAAAGCTGTTCTTGAACCTACGCTTGGGTTGTATTTATTTATTTATGCTGTCTTGATCGTACTCTTTCTTTAAGCTGGAGACCAAGGCTAGCTGACCACCATGACAGGTGAAATACTCCGTATGACACACAGTTTTAAACACTCCTTTTTTAAGTGACTGTGACAGGCTGGACGAGTGGTCTGACGTCAGGCAGAAGCAGGAAGGTAAACTGACACCAGGGAAGTACTGCAGTTTAAGGTGGCGTGGATAAGGAGGCCCTGGATAAGAGCGTCTGCTAAGAAATAAATAATAATAATAATAATAATAATAATAATAATAATAATAATAATAATAATAATAATAAATAACAAAAATAAATAAAAGGCTTGAACAAAAAAAAACACTTGCTCACAGAGCAAAATAAATAGTTAAACAAAACAAAATCACGAACACAAAAGTAATAAACAAAACCCAGGTCAGGCTGAGCAAATGCCTTCACTGTTCCTGGAGTTTAATTTTAGTTTCGTTTTAATCCTCACACTCACTCTCTCCTTCCGACACCCACCCCGAGTGCCGAGAGCTGCAGGCTTTTGTAACAGGTGACCATCTCCCGATTAGCAACAAATTAAATCACCTAATTAATTCGGGAGATGGCCACCTTCTGCACGAGTTTACTAAAGTGCTGTGGATGGGGCTACCCATCCATGCTACCAAACAGTATAAAATAAACAAACCGCTACGCCGTCACTAAACAAAACAATAACAAAACATACAGCGCTCGCCGTCATGCATACAATAATAAAATCAAAATACAAAACAAATACAAAATACACTGCACAGGGGCGGAGGGGACTCCGTTCTAAACTAAAATAAACAAATCAATGTACAGGGCTGCTCGCCCTGTTACAGTGACAATTACATTTTTTTATTTACAAATGTATCTACTAATTACTGATTGGCAAATGTGCTTCATCTGCTGCAGTGATCTGCTTATTAATTCAGTAAACCGGATTATAACATGATTAATGGCTGGTTTCACATACCCCTGCTTAGCACCAATCTTGGGCAACCTAATGTTACCTTAGGTAAGGGTAGGACTAATCGGGGGTCTGTGAAACCAGCCCAGAGTGTTACATACTTATTCAAGGTAATGATGGTGTGGCCCAGGATCTTGCTTTTCATCCTGAAAGGAGCTGCCCCCTATGAGGTGTAATGGAGTGTATGGAATTGAGGGCATTAGGACCCTGGTAACTGATTTACAGACATCACTCCGTCATTGATAAAGACTGAAGCTAAAATCCTCCACAGATGAGACTGGTTCTCCTATGTATATAAGGGCTTTTTTCTTCTTTGTTATTCTGTTTTGGGAACGAGGGATCTCTGGGTTATTAACGCTGCAAATTTGGTATAATATGCTGAAATGGCTGTGTTTTGTTGGGAAACCATCTTAGCTTGCCCCAGAAAGCTTATGACCAAAAGAAGGCTAATCACCTTCATCGAGACTCCCACCTTGAATACACTGTAAATAAGAGTGTTGATAACACAGTTCTACTTATTATAACCCAAGAAAAACAAAGAACATTTGATTTACCACCCAGTCACCCTGACCCCTTGAGAGCTGCCACAGACCATGGGGCACATTCCCCCCCGAAAGGGATATGTAGCTGCAAAGGAAAGAAACTACACGACAGAGCGATTAAGGCAAGTCTCAGCTTTTAAACGACTGTGCGAAGAAGGGGTCTGTCAAAAACCCATGGAAAAATCACCTACTATTTTCCCTATATTTCTTTCTATACTTTTATAACTTGGATATACATGCTACTCCGGTATGATTATTCAGACATACTGAATTGGTTCATTTTGTTCATATGACAGAGCAAATGAACATGTTATGGTGTTGTTTTTTTTTTCTTTTCACAAATACTTTTTTGATGTCATCTGCCTGTTGCTGGTCAGCTGAAGCGATTACCTGAGAGAAGCCAGATAACGCTTGCATTCATGTTCTTTATGTTCTTAATGTTCTTAAACGTTTGTTAATGTAGCTATTGCACAACAGTAAACATTGTTTTAGGGGGAATACCAACCACCCCTGACATGCTTCATTATATTTGGTTGTAGCAATTACATTAAAAAGGGATACTCTATATTATGATATCTGATTTCTTACCTGTTCAATATACTGGTATGTGTGATATCATTCTCTGCTGCTGCTTCTGCTTAGATCATATTCATGCTTATTAACTATTCCAGTAAAACTGTGCTTTTTCAACCACTGGCTCTGCTTCTTTTAATGTATGAAGGGATGTGGTTTGATAGCAATAAAAACAAAGCACAGGACCTACTTAAGGAGCTCAGAGTTCTCTAACACAGGCTTGTGGGAAAACAAGCATTACAATGCCCTTTGGGTTTTAGTTCATGGTTGTGGGCCTTTCTTGTCTCACTGTCTTTATTATAAATATATTGATGTGCTTTTATTTGATTTTTTTATTACTAGAGTAGGTCTCCATATAAAAGGTCCTGAACACCACATCGTGTACCCAAAAGCAAAAGCACATTACATACCAGCAGCTGCCACGTGAAACACTATTTACATCACAAGGAACCCTAACAACCCATACAGAAATAACTTATATTTTACATATATTAAAAGCAATATACCGGATTCACCTCACAACAACTTTTAGCTGAAAGGTCGGACCTGCCGGACGTGTGCCCCTTCAAAGACCCCCGCTGGTGGGAAGCCTACAGGTGGGGTGAGGTGAGCACGGCGGAGGAATGGCTCCTCCAGGGAAAAATCCAACCCCAGCCACCTGCCCAAAAGAGCCTGAAGGAGGAAGCGCTTCCATGGTGCCTCGCCTGGGCACTACACAGGGTGCAGACCCTTTGCTGTACACTCTCATCCTGACACACGAGAAACTGACGTGTTCACCAAAAACTGTCCAGTTCCTCTTGAAGGTGAAGGACAATGTCAGTGATTGTCACCCTGAACGTATCAATCACTTCAATGCTGTCAAAAATTGTAAGCTGGCTTTTCTGAAGCTCCAGGTTAACAGAAGCAAGCTTTGGTAAAAACTCTTTCAAAAAGAGCAAACATCAACTGTGCACCACTGGATCTGTAACTTTTGAGCCAGATCAGGAGAAACAGTGGTCAAAACTTCAATGAGCTATTCCCGAAGCTCGATCCAAAGGGTTGCCAAATCTAAAAAACTCACAAAAACCAATAAAATGTTTTTTTTTTTGTTGTTTTTTGTTTTTTTAAATTTAGTCGTTGCCAGTTAGTTTTTATTATTTTCTCCCCAATTTGAAATGCCCAATTATTATTATTATTTTTTTAGGCTCAGCTCACCGCTACCACCTCTGCGCTGATTTGGGAGGGGCGAAGATGAACACACGCTGTCCTCTGAAGCGTGTGCCATCAGCCACCCGCTTCTTTACACTCTGCAGACTCACCGTGCAGCCACCTCAGAGCTGCAGCGTCGGAGGACAACGCAGCTCCGGGCAGCTTACAGGTAAGCACGCAGGCGTCCGGCCAGACTACAGGGGTCGCTGGTGCGCGGTGAGCCGAGGACACCCTGGCCGACCTAACCCTCCCTCCCCCCGGACGACGCTCGGCCAATTGAGCATCGCCCCCTGGAGCTCCTGTCCACGGTCGGCTGTGGAATAGCCTGGACTCGAACCGGCGACGTCCAGGCTATAGAGCGCATCCTGCACTCTAGGGAGTGCTTTTACTGGATGCGCCACTCGGGAGCCCCTCCAATAAAATGTTTTAACAAAACACTTCACACACAAAACAACACCAAAGCTACAGCAATCACGGTGTTAATTCTCTTGTTCTCTCTCTCTCTCGGATTGTGGGATCGTGGGAGGAGTTTGCTAAGAGGCTGTAGTGCGAATCGGCGTGGGTGGTAGGTGCGGAATTTCATATTCATTTATTTATTTATTTATTACTTGATTTCTGAATATTTATTTAATCGTTTCAGTTTATTTTTTATCAAAGTGTTTTAATCCCTGGCGAGTAGTGAGGGTGGATTGAGATGAGGGGCTCCTGACAGTCCGGTCCTTGCTGGAGGAGCCAGCTTTGTGAAGGCAGGAGTGACCCGGCTGGCTCATCTGCTGGAACCCTGGCTCTCCCACTGATTAACTGCTGGCCAGCTGGTTGAGCGGCTGGGCTGGCAGAGAAAATGTTGAGTGGGCTAAGAAGCTCTATTTCCCCAGGGCTCAGAGAGGCCTTGAGGAAGAAACTGCAATATTTTAGAATTGGATACTGAGGTGAAAACGTGGTTAAGAAGCATTAATGACTTATGTGTTTTGGCTTTGTTTCAAAGGCACCCACACTATTGACATCGCTGCTACAGAGGTATTAAGGGATGACCCAGGAGATCGACTACCAGCAGCACAACATACACTTGAACTGCGAGGCCCTACTCTTACGTGAAGTACCAGTAGCCGCGTCGGAAGGCAATTTGTAGAGCGGGGGGGGGGGGGGGGCGAAAGCAGGGTGTGTTTGGAAGCAGATAGAGTTCTGGATAGAGTGGGAATAAGTGCTGTTCATGTCCTCTGTTCTACAGGAACTACAGCGCGGTGTCTGTGAGGGTGCAAAAGTGGCAGAAGATATTTTTGTGTTTGTGACTTTCCACCAGGGCCTGAAGGAGATTAAGCAGGCCATGGCCACTATGTTAATTACCATCTCCATACCAGCGATATAAACAGGACTGAGCATACAGTGAACTGTTTACAGGATTAGATCTCGAGGCCCCCAAGGGTCCAGGTGATATTGTTATATCATGTTGTCCATACATACCTGTTGAAGAAGAGGAGAGACTGGGTATGCACCGTGCGACAGATAGAGATGAGGATTTGCTTTTTATTTTATTTTTAAGGTTTGTTAGGTTTTAGGACTTTTCGTGCTTCCTTGTCTATCTATTTGTCTATGATATATTTACCTGTGTTAATAACAATTGTTGAAATTTCATCTTGAAGTCCAAAATGACCTGTAGGGGAGAACAAATGAGTATTCATAAATGTGCTATACTTACCAGTGTTAACGATAACCCCTGACATTATTTTACTTCCCTGTCTGTGATGCATTCCACATTGGAAGATTATGTTATCCTTTTCCCATAAATCATGTGACATGTACTGCACACCCACAACTTTTACATTTCACACTCTTCAAAGCACATCAAAGAATAGGAGCTGGTTGAAACAGTGAGCCTGCATTGTGAAGTGTAACTCCATGGATTCCACAGCACTTTTTGTCCTCAGGGTATTATTAAAGCAAAAGGACCTTGATTAGGGGTCCAAGGTAATGCCTGATAATGGGGGAGTTATAGCAAAAAATGGTTAAGAGTGCCTTTACTTTTACAGGTTTATTTTCAATGTTTTGTTTTTCTTTCATTTAGTTTTTAATGCTAATGTACCTGTGACAGAGCAGAGGCCCTGCACATGTGTTGTTGAGTTGGCAGGGAAGGAGTTAATCTCTCCCTGCCAACTCCAAGTGAGAATATGGCTGGATTCAACAGAACAATTGATGATTAATTAGGCTCCAGCCACAGGTATATAAAAAGGCAGTTGGGATCATTTGTTGGGGGAGGAGTTTTGGTAGGGTATGTACTGTGTTGGTGAGACCGTGAGTGAACGATAATGCTCAGCCTAATGGTAAAAAGTATTTGTATATATATATATATATTTAATAAACCTTTTGTTTTGACTCTTGTGCCTTTTTCTTTGTTTATTGTTAAATAAAAGTGTACAACTGCGATTCTGTCTCTGAGTCTGCTTCCTGACATTCACCAGCCTTGGCTGTGATGTTATCCTTTCACAGTGTCCTCTAAGGAGAGTCCTGATTGGTGGATGAAAAGCCCTGCACATAGAGGGGGCAGGGCAAAGCCCTGCATATAAATGTGTATTTTTGTATTTGTAAATATTTTATTTATTTTTGTTAAATAATTCATAACCCAGCCTACCTGTTTGTGCTGCAGTTATTTCCTGGCACAGTGGATTTTAGATATCATGTAAAGCACAATTGCCTACTTGATTGCTTGATTATTGTTTTACATGTACACTATAGTAGATTGGAATTATTTGGGGCCTATGGTGTTCAAATCCATTACAGTGTTTTGTTTAGAAGTTTTTATAATTGAGGCTACATTTAGTATTGAGCGACAACAGAATTGCATTTCAAGATGTGAGTGTTCAAATAAAGATCCAGTAATTTTTCCAGCTAAATTAAACTGACTTTGGAACATCAGCAAACCTTTCAAAAGGGCTTGGTGACACTGAATCCTTTAGTTGTTAAATATTAACATTGCTATGATTACAGTGTTATGTCTTTATATACATGACACTTTATATACATACAATTATACTTATTTATTTCAACTTTATGTGCCGTGATTGAAAACTGTAATCCCAGTATTTAAGATATAATCCACCAAACTCTGCAGGCATTACCTTACACCTGTTTTTACACCTCTCCCAGTTACTCTCTGCTTTCTGTTTTTGAACCAGTTCGGTATCCGATTTCATGTCCTCCCCTGTATTTCTGCTGCTTTTAATGTACGTATTAGTCTCTCATGTGGGACTTTATCAAAGGCTTTTTGAAAATTAAGATAAATTATATGATAAGCGTTGCCATCATCTACATTAGCTGTAACACCCACACAAAAGTCAAGTAGGTTTAATCAAGCATGACCTCCCTCTTCTGAACCCATGCTGGCTATCCCCTATAATATTGTTGCTGTATAAATAGTCTTCAAACTTACCTCACAATATTATTTCCATCATTTTGCAAGTTATGGAAGTTAAACGAATAGGTCTATAATTACCTGAGTCTGTGGTATCCCCCTTTTTAAATAATGGCACATTTGCAAGCTTCCAGTCTTTAGAGACCCCACCTGTTTCTATAGAACTATTCATGATAGTAGCCAATGGTCTACTCATGTCTACCCTTGTTTCCTTAAGCACGCTTGGATAAATTATACCTGGGCCTGGTGATGTGTTATTATGTAGCTCCTGTAGCTTATTTAATACTTCTACTTCAATGATGCTGAAATCTTCAATACGTACTTCAATGATGCTGAAATCCTCAATACCTGTGTGTACACAACCAGGCTGCACTGGCTGCATATTATTTGTATCCTCTCTGGTGAAAACATAAAAAAAAAAATTATCTAATAGGTCAGATATTTTGCAGTCCTCATAAACCTAATTTTCATATGCATCCCTTAATACCTTAACCTCCTCTTTCACAGTTATTTTACTTTTATAAAATTGGAAGATGTTTTTAGGATTATGTTTAGCATCACTAGTACTATTTCTTTTGGCCTTCCTGTTTAAGCATTACTGTAACTTATGCATCAAAATATAAAATTAGTGTAATTACTGTCATTGAATATGTTTTAATTTATTGCATATTGGTACACATTTGTGATCACAGTTTTAAATATTTTATTTATTACCCTACTTGTTTATTTATTTTGGACAGTTTTGTTGTTGATTGTAACAGTTTAGTAATAATTCAGATTTGATACAACATATTATCTCTGGCATTATTAAAAAAAAGGCTTACTGTGTTCTTACAAATGTGTCAATTTGAAAGGCAGCATTATGCACCTTGTTTTAAAAAAAAGTTTTTAAACCTTTGCTAATGTGAAAATAACACACACACTATGGGGAAAATACTATAAAATGTGGTAAAATTATTTAAATAGATTTAACAATGTGTCCGGTTTATCACTTCAACTGTATATACCCTTCCTCAAAATTGTTGTGTTCAACTAATTGAGTTTCTGGCAACCTGTCTCCACTTTCACCTGCGAATATTTCTGAATACTTTTAATATCCACTGTTACTGTGTTTTTGTTATCTTTGTTCTGACAAGATTGTTCATGTTGACAGAACCCCTCATGTTGTTAGGATAAACATTGATCAGATCCAAGCACATTGGATACGTGTTTTGTTTCATCTGTGCTGTCTCAACGTCAGTAAACACAAGGGACCCACAAGAAGGTGAAGGACAGCGGTCATTTCCATATTCAAGTCAAATCTGTTCAGTCTGTTCAACCTCCCTCACTCTTTCCTTTACCACACTGTACTGTGTGGTCAGGCATTTGGAACATTCACTTTATGTCCATTGCCAAATTTCAATAGACTGTAAACAACACTCCTAATTTTGGGACTGTTGGGAGCAATGTTAACTCACAATTTTCTGGCTGAGACACTAGAGGACCAGCTCCCTCTGCCACTGGTCAATATATCACAGTGGGCATCACGACACAGACAAAGGCCCACTATCCTTCATTGGTTAAGAAAATCATTTACAAAACAACTATGTGTGATCTAGGTGTCTAAAAAAATACATCCCATTTTAAAACAGCTAGCTGAAATTTCTTCCCAGAGCCGTTTATTTGTGTCTCCTGAACAATTTTTCCAGTGCTTAATCTGCCATTATTACTGTTAAATGTATGCCAAAATAATTGTAATATGTTTATATATATATATATATATATATATATATATATATATATATATATATATATATATAGTAAAGCATATATAGCACAGTATTATTAAGGCATTATAGTTTAGATATTTATCAGTTATAATTGTTAAAATTGAGATGAAGTTAGGTTACTTTAATATATATATATATATATATATATATATATATATATATATATATATATATATATATATATATATATATATTATATACTATAATAACTGATTATTGTTTACACGTGTTGATGATTTTGCAGAATGTACTATTAATTCTGCTTTTCAGGATTTTTTTGTCCCTTGAAAACCATCAAGCACATTTTATGTTAGTTGTATTTTTCACTGGAGTTGTTAAATGCAGTAGGTCTGTGTCTGAGTTGGAATATAATAGATGCTTAAGTTTCGATTGTGGAGAAATGACTCATCAAGTTTGGTTGGGATTCAGTTTGGGGGCGGGAGCAGAGCTGCAAAAACAAAATGGGATACATGCGTTGTAGCCTATGAATAATACGCACCCTCCCTCAGATAAACACAACCTGCGGCAAACTACTAGTAAGAACGATATTCAAACGCTAGAGATTCATAACAATGGAGAATTTTCAATATACCCGAGACAATGTCCCACTGCAAATCCAAACCAATAACTATGAGCGACTGAGAGAAGACCAAGTGGTATGCAGCCCCGCGGTGGTGAACATGGGTCCTCCTTTATACCCCCAGGTTCGGGACCACATTGTTTGGTCAGTTTTTAACACCATCTATATGAACTTCTGCTGTTTGGGATTCGCAGCCCTGGTTTTCTCAATCAAGGTAAGCACTCTATAAAACACTTAAAAAAAGAAAAAAAAGTTGGTTTAATTGCAAGTCTTGTGTGTTTTTTGTCTTTGTCTTAAAACTTTAAAGAATCGTGTTTGTAATAAAGAACGTGTAATTACGACACGCCATGCTTTGGCTGAATTTCTGCATTTTGAACATCTGTAGTTTATACAAATAGTTTTAAAATAACTATTAAGTTAAAACGTACACCTTTTGTGTCGAGGAGAAGATGGGCTCCTCACTAGTTGCACACGCTGGATAAATGCCAGTTTGGCAGGACTGATTGCTTCGGGAGAGGTGGCGTGTGATTGTAATTTTTTAGAACAACGTAATATTTAGGTTAATAAATAGGCTACATATACAGTTATTATAAATAATAAACTGTAAAATACCGTCTTTCTCTATATCTTGACAACATCGTCAAGTAACTATGTAAACCTAACATGTTCTCCAGCAAATATGTAAACAATTAGATAAGTATCTAAACGTACAATGGCATTCATGTGGGTTATGGTTATGGTACACTTAACTCACACACGCAAATATTATTATTATTTATTTCTTAGCAGGCGCCCTTATCCAGGGCGACTTAAATATATCACATTATTTTTTACATACAATTACCCATTTATATAGTTGGGTTTTTACTGGAGCAATCTAGGTAAAGTACCTTGCTCAAGGGTACAGCAGCAGTGCCCCTCACCTGCAATTGAACCCACGACCCTCTGGGTCAAGAGTCCAGAGTCCTAGCCACTACTCCACACTACTGCCCCTGAAGATTAGAAAATTATGCAATTTTTTTTTTTTTTTTACGTTAAGCTTTATTAGCTAATTTTAAGAAAAAATAAAGTGAGGAAAACACAGAAATTAGAAATGTATTTATGAAAAATAGGTCAACATATTACGGCGTCGGGTGTAGTAGCCACTAAAGGCCGCTAGAGGGTGCGAAACAAACGGTGTTAAATAAATCATAATTTAACAGTGACAGGTTTAGTTAGCGCGGACTTACGTTGCGCATTGACAAATAAATGGTGTTAGTAATTGTACGTAAGAATGGTGAAGGGGAAAAAATAAGTTTTAAAATTATGATTTGCCAAAGGTACGCCGTTTAAGGATTTTTTTTTTTTTTTCTCCAAGTTTTTTTTTTTTTTTTTTTTGGATGCTTTAAAAAAAAAAAAAAAAAAAACGAGAGCCGTAGTTGCATTGTATTTACATTGAGCGGAAATAAGCCAGATGACCGCAGTAAGATCACATTCGCCAAACAGCAGACTTTATTCGCCAAGGTGAGTACACCACAACACAGCCCGCAGCAGCGTGCAAGCTGCCCCTTTATACCCCAAAACTCTGCGAAAACATGTAACATTTCGACATAACCACATACAATGTAGATATTGGACCCCACAAATAGAACGAGGCACAAACACAACACGATTCGACAACATTCACAAGCACAACGGGGACTCGTTCATAGGACATTGACAAAACACTGTACAGCGACACAAAACGACACTTAGTACAGATCGCTACAGTATATTATCATGGTACAGCTGTATTTTTGTTTTACTATGTTTTTATAAATACGTTTAGAATTTTGTTACGCTTTTTTTCCTTTCTATTAATATAATAAAGGCCAAGGATGAGAAATTTGGTAGAAATGTGTTTTTGAGTGTGTGAGTTAAGTGTACTGTACCCGTCAGAGACAGATTTTGGTAATTCACAACTCTCTAGATATACATGTGCAGACTTCTCATCATATACCCAAACATGATACACTTAATCACTTCTACTAAAGAATGACCTTTCCAAGTTTGTAAGCTGCTAAAAATGTGCGGTGTAGCACTTTACACTGTACAGAACAAAAGCTAGTGCCTTTTTATATTTGCCTGGAACAGGCAACTGTAACTTAAGACCAGCCCCTTTTAAATATTCATGCTGGAAGAACAAGTAGGATTGGCAGTTACATTGCTGCAGGGTATTGAGTTCTGCTGTTTAAAAAGTACTTCATTTTCCATTGTGGTTACTGGTATTTATATTCCGTTTTATCCTTTCAGTCAAGAGACAGAAAAGTTGTGGGAGATCTGGAGGGAGCTCGCCACTATGGGTCTACTGCACGATGCCTCAATGTGACCGCCCTGGTCTTGACCATCCTCACCTTCCTGATTATAATTATTCTGCTTGCTGTTGGAGTCCTTCAGATCTACAGTTCTGCCATGCAAGAAGCTCAGAACCAACATAACCTGTTCCAAGGAAACGGAAACTAAATAAAGAAGGCAGGAACAAAATTACTAGTGTCAGCAGACTTGCAGCTAAAAGTTTTTTTCTGCAGCACAAGTCCTTGTAATAGTATCTTTGCTGTTTTTGTTTTTTTGTAATGTTTGATTTCACACTTTAGTAAGAAAAATAATAAATCCAGCTTTAATCAACATGGTTTTCCTTTGTATTTTTAGGGAGGGTCAGGAATCGCATCCATTTTGCTCTTGCTACGAGTGGGTAGGGGTAGTGGCTGTCGCATCACGTTAATGTAGTTCTTTTTATCAAGCTTCTGCTGTGAATCTATATCTATCTATAATAGATATATATTTTCACAAAGCCCTTAAAGAATGGTGAAACCATTAACCCTTTACTGCACGACTTTTTCGATCAAAAATGTGTTTAGATATCCTTTTGTATACTTATAAACATCATTGAAAGATTTTTTTTTTTAATATCTCAGTCCATTTAAGTTGCAACCCAAAATATTCGTGTCCTGAAAAAAGGACGCCATGCAGTACAGACCTTGGGTTTTCATATTACAGTATTTTGACTATAATGACCACATTATTTACTACTTTACAAACGTTTTTGGAGTATTGACAACTAAGTTTAAGCAAAAATACCTATTTGGTAGCTGTTGTGAATTTGTAGTTATACCTGGGGCTGTTAGTCAAAGAATATAATTAAATAATAATTAAATAATAATTAAATGTATAATATTGTTTTTTAAAATATTAATATCTTTCACTTAAGTACAGTAGCAAAGAAGATATTTTAAAATGTTGAGACAATTGATTTGAACTGAACTTTGAATTTAAAATCTTTACAAATATAAAAGAAACAGGAAAGAAAGAAACATGAAATGAAAATTCCAATCAATGGACACAGCTTAAATGCATGAATGCAAATTACAAGTTAATCAATACATACATAAAAAATAAAAACACATTGATTTGGCTATCATTTTTTAAAATTTAAAACCAAACGGTAATAATATTTATAATTAACTAAAACATGTGTGCCACATTGAATGTTTGAAGACTAAAGTCTTTACCCAAAACTACACTAGCCAGTGTTTCACTGTATTACAATGAAGAAGATGGAACTTGAGATATGAGATCAGCAAAATGAACAATACTATTAGAGTAAGTAACAGGGTTCCGAAAAATATATGTCTGCTCTGGTACACTAGGGTTTGAGATATGTTCTCTAAATCACTGTAGGAAGAGTGACAATAACAACAGGTGCTCTTGCTTTTCTGTTCTGTACCACATCATGGATCATTATTGCTGTGTTACCTGTTTGACAATGTGGGCAATAATCCTTACACTATCAGTGCACTAGAGCAGACATTTTGAAAAGAGCTTTGAAACAAACTTAAGTTATAAGTATAAAAAGTTGTCAGGATGTTAACAATGAAAATAAAATTGCTTTTTTAGTTTTTTGAAAAATTTGCTGAGTGGTTTCAGCCAACCAGAGACCAGAATTCATATAAAAATAGGTAAACATGACCAGAATTATTCAATTCTAAAGAACAAGATAATGTCCTCACCCAGCTTCATTACAATTGAATGGATGGTTCTAAAGTAATAACTTTAAATGTATACTAGCCAGAAAAATGTACATAGAAATAGAAAATGAATCAATTCAGAAACCCTAAATATGCAATATATTATCCTTAGAACTCAATAAAGCTTCTCAATGTAGTAAGTAGCTGATACAAAACATTTTAAAACAGCATTTACATCTACATCCTCCGAGAATAAAGCTATGTTTGTAAATAGATGGCTGTAAAAGTAACCCCAAGCCTACAGTGCATACACACCTAAAAACGTTCTATTTTTGTCCATTTATGGGATGATATTAAAGATATCATGAAACTAAATGATCCCTGTTGATCTCTACCAATTATTTTAACTTTGTATTGTGGCCCTAATCTTCTAGTTTAATGAAATGGGGTAAAAATACTAAACTCTTTGCTGAAGCCATAGAAAATTGTTGTTTACAAACAAGTCCTCTCAAAATAAGAAGTAGAGGGACTTGCCCTGGAAACGGACTGGCTCACATTGGAGGGGTATTGGTACAGTACCATTATCAAAACAGAGACACAATATTAAGTGCAACACAGTGACATCAGTTGAGTAGAATGAAGCTACTTATTGTAGTAAATGTAGGACATTTACTTTTTTTTAGTACTCTTTGCAGTAAAGGGTTAATGTGACAGCATGACAAGATGGCTGCCACTAACGTAACAAACCATATCTGATGAAAAGTTATGGAAACTCCTCAGGCAGAATCTTCACTTTGACCTGTGATCTAAAATTGTCACCATATGTTGGTCATGTGACTTTTTGGCTTCCAGGTGGTTAAAACAGGATGCTTAGAGAGCCTTCATACTCCGTACTCAGCTGTATTCCAGGCTTCTCTCTTTCAAGAAGAGAAATGAACTCTTATGCCAGTTTTTATATGAAGCTGCCAGTGTCAGATAAGTGGTACATTGCTGTATCCTGTTTTACTTTCATGTTGTTTCAGCCACTGGACTTTTTCTTTTTCACATATCCATTTACTTCATTTTAACATTAATTTGATCATTAATGACATTTCCCTTTTGATGATGCACCTGGGGATGTTTATTTCTTTCTTTATTTTTTCACAAAAAAAAAAAAATCTCTTGCGAAGTGATTTTGTCATACTGATGGCTCTAATTTTGAATTTACAGCTGTGGTGGAAGTTGTATGTTACAGATTTTATTGTTTATTCTGTGTTAGACAGTTGGTAGGTCGTGTATTGTGAATGATGTCACAGCCCTATCGATTCAGTCTGCAAGACGTTTCAAATTCTTCAATGATTGCCCCCTCCTCCACTGGGGATGAAACCATCAGCGACAGGGATATAGTTGAGACACTCATACTTTACATGCTTACATATATCTGGGAAACCAATGATCCAATTGTGGTTAAACTTGCTATTGACATTATTTAGCATATGCTATTGAGAGTATTACATTATGGGCATGTCTGTCTGTAAATTTGTCCATCTGTATGTCACAATTACATTTTGCATTGATCTTATTAAGTTGTGGTGAAACTTAGTATGAACATTTGTATAATGTTTTGGGAGTATCAGCTTGTGGGTACATATGGAGGTGTGTCCTTGTGTAACATCAGTTATTTTGCAGTCTTTGTAATGGAAGTACGTGCTAACTACAACATTGCAACTGAAACGTAAGAGCTCAGACTTTCATGCACATTTTCCTGAGGAATTTTCTTTTCCAAAGTGCATTTCAGTCACGGACTCCACCCATTCACTCAGATGTTATCAGTCACTCAGACAAAACAAATTCGTAAGTGCGGAAATAGCAGCAACCCCACTGGAATACCACAGGGTATCAGAGCTGAAATAAACATGGACTTTTCTTTTAGACATGAACAACCTTATAAAGCTTACCATGTTGTATCACTGGTTCACACCAATATTCTTACTCATTCTTTGGACCAGATGGATGTTGCAATGATAAAATAATATACCAGGGTTGAAAACTATGTATGGGAGATATTGTAAGCATCTGTTTGTTTTTGTTTCCATGGATCTTGTCACACTGTATGTTAGACAGTTCATCTATAACATTAAAGTTGAATTCCTTTATAAATGACTATCTACAAATAAATATGTCCCTCATTGATGTTGAAACCGTGGTATAGTTTTCAGAGCTTTAAAAGTGTTTGTTAAAATAAAATAAAAAGTGGTGGCAGATCTAACACTTTTTACTTAATTCAAACAAGGCTTTAAACATGAAAATAAAAACATTTTAAACTTGACAGCTTGTACAGCATTATCACATTTTGACACTCTCCTTTCAAGATGTTTAGAATTTCTAATTATGTTTCTTCACCACAGAAATCTCACAACCCCCCCATCCCACTGCCGAGCACATTGCCTCTTAAACCCAACAGCTTGGAAGCGGGTGTTGATGAGTTCCCAGCCCTGCACGGGTCTGGCTAGTAGGTGCTGTTGTAGTGTGGCTAGTAGGGGACACTAGCATGGTGAGTTGAAACTTGCCAATTTTGCCCATGGGATCACCAGAGAAGATCGACAACTTGGCATAGCCAGGAGGCAAACTTGCTCCCTCCTGACTGTATGTCTTAACAAGGTGAGCCATGCAGGATCCCTGAGTTGCATTATCTTTATATACAGTTTGATCATGTGATGTGACATTTGATCCCTGCAGCACTATAAAGTGAGAGCAGCACATCTGCAAACAGTCTACCAGAAAGAGGCTTGTAGTGGGTGCATGTTGTGCAGGTGCCACAGTAGCAAGGACAGTCACATAGGCAAAAAGAAGGGAGCGTGGATGCCAAGAGACACAGCTATGGCTGCAAACAGTAACAGATGGAAAGACTGTGAGAGAGACTTATCATAACTTAAATAATAAAGCAGTTGCAGCTCACAAAATAATTTCAAAAATCGCATCTATTTGGCATTTCCTTTAGCTACATAGGTCTCAAATGTGCAGTTTTGAAAGAAACACATGCTTTATCATTTTAAAACATGCTATCTGATAGGTTAAAGGATGTTTCAATTTTCTTTGCCTTTTTAACAGAGAGTATGTCCTGGGTCATTTCCACTCAGCAGTGTCTTCTGGGTCATAGCATGTTACTGGCTGAAAGCATGTGAGTCAATAGGGGAAGCAGCAGACTTGTTTTTGACAGGAAAGAAGCCATTGAAGGGATGGGGACAATTTCACCCTCTAAGTGAAATTACCAAGCAACACTATCTGAAAGCATTGATATCAAATAGGTTTCTTCAACCAGGTGTAGTAACAGAAACATGTTTACAATAACGTGTTTCTTTCAAAACTGGACATTTGAGGCCTATGTAGCGGATTGTAGTGCAATACGGGTAAGATTTTTGGGTTTTTCTTTTTTAGCTACAATAACTTTAATGACTGAATAGATTAAGATCTTGGGCAAACAGTGACCCAACATCATGTTAGTTAGAGGTCACAATACATGGATAGGCAGCATATGTCACTTGAAAGAGTTAAACACACAGTCACCAATACAGGCACTAACAGATTTTTTGTTGAAATGTTTGTCTTCTTGAGTGGGATTCTGTCAGGTTTTCTTTTTTACTTTCCTTAGTTACCAAAGTATTATCTTTATTGGACTATAAAGTACAGATGTAGGCTCCAGAAAGCCTTTTTTTTGCCATGCCTAAACCCTTATTTGTTTTCTCCATAGCAACACTAGGACACACATTCCTCTTTGAAGCTGTCCATGGAAACATTATCCATAACAGATATCTAATTGGATTTTCTCAGCCTAACATATATAATAGCTTCCAGCCATTGAAGCCTCGTACAAAATGTTACAAGACTGTTTATTCAAAAGGACACAACAAGAAGAAAGTACCTCAGTATGTGTTACTTTATAAACAAAGAATGCATAGTGGCTCTGTTTTATAGTATGCCTGCAGAGTTTAACTTCAGTTTAAGGACAGGACACACATTTATCAAGATGTTTTTCTACTTTTCTTCTGGCAAACCTCTTCCCAAAGCCCAGGTCCTGAATATGTAGTCATAGTGTTCCCCCCTCCCCCTCCTCCCATTGTGGTAACTGAGAAAGGAAGTTGTAAAATAGTGCTGGCAATCACATTTTTCATCCTGGACCGAATTACAATCCTGTTCTTTGTCATTAATACGTATTTCCTAAAAAAACATTTCCCTAGATCAAAATAAGTAGAATGTATTTTAGATCAGACAAGTGTGAGAGAATAAGCAAGAGCGAGGGCCATATCGTGAGAATAAGCAAGAGGAAGAGCGAGGGCGAGGGCCATCACGTGAGAATAAACAAGAGCAAGAGCGAGGGCCATCTCGCGAGAATAAACAAGAGCAAGAGCGAGGGCCATCACGTGAGAATAAGCAAGAGCAAGAGCGAGGGTGAGGGCCATTTCGTGAGAAAAAGCAAGAGCAAGAGCGAGGGCCATCTCGTGAGAATAAACAAGAGCAAGAGCGAGGGCCATCTCGTGAGAATAAGCAAGAGCAAGAGCGAGGGCCATCTCGTGAGAATAAGCAAGAGCAAGAGCGAGGGCCATCTCGTGAGAATAAGCAAGAGCAAGAGCGAGGGCCATCTCGTGAGAATAAGCAAGAGCAAGAGCGAGGGCCATCTCGTGAGAATAAGCAAGAGCAAGAGCGAGGGCCATCTCGTGAGAATAAGCAAGAGCAAGAGCGAGGGCCATCTCGTGAGAATAAGCAAGAGCAAGAGCAAGGGCCATCTCGTGAGAATAAGCAAGAGCAAGGGCGAGGGCCATCTCGTGAGAATAAACAAGAGCAAGAGCGAGGGCCATCTCATGAGAATAAGCAAGAGCAAGAGCGAGGGCCATCTCGTGAGAATAAGCAAGAGCGAGGGTGAGGGCCATCTCATGAGAATAAGCAAGAGCAAGAGCGAGGGCCATCTCGTGAGAATAAGCAAGAGCGAGGGCGAGGGCCATCTCATGAGAATAAGCAAGAGCAAGAGCGAGGGCCATCTCGTGAGAATAAGCAAGAGCGAGGGCGAGGGCCATCTCGTGAGAATAAACAAGAGCGAGGGTGAGGGCCATCTCGTGAGAATAAGCAAGAGCGAGGGTGAGGGCCATTTCGTGAGAAAAAGCAAGAGCAAGAGCGAGGGCCATCTCATGAGAATAAGCAAGAGGAAGAGCAAGGGCCATCTCGTGAGAATAAGCAAGAGCAAGGGCGAGGGCCATCTCATGAGAATAAGCAAGAGCGAGGGCCATCTCATGAGAATAAGCAAGAGCAAGAGCGAGGGCCATCTCGTGAGAATAAGCAAGAGCAAGAGTGAGGGCCATCTCATGAGTATAAGCAAGAGCAAGAGTGAGGGCCATCTCATGAGAATAAGCAAGAGCAAGAGCGAGGGCCATCTCGTGAGAATAAGCAAGAGCGAGGGCGAGGGCCATCTCGTGAGAATAAACAAGAGCGAGGGTGAGGGCCATCTCGTGAGAATAAGCAAGAGCGAGGGTGAGGGTCATGTCATGATCTGGCATTTTGGATCAGTTATCTTTATGGCAATAAATGGCTGTGCATTAAATGGTGCTGGTGCTTCCTAATAGAAAGCCTCTTTAGCTGATCTAACCTATATTACACATGTGTATGGTAGGCACTTGGAACTAAAGAGCAGTTCCTGAACTTATGCACAATCTTAACTGATTGAGATTATAATGTATTTAAGTAAAATAGACTTGCATTACTTCACAGTTAGTTTTAATTGGCATTCAAATCATTTACATACTGTAAACTGACATTACAAAGAAAGAATGCACAAAATGATTAGAGGTATCTGAATTTTGGGATATATAGAAGATGTAGGTCATTGTGTTCTACCTTTCCATGATACTTCTATTTCTGTTTATGTATGTATACCTGTTTACACCAGTCAAACAAATACCTATCATTGATTTAGCCAGTCAAACTGGTTATGTTGCATTGATCAGCCCTAGACACTGTAAAACAAATGTAAAGTGAACAGTTTAGTCATTAATATAGTCAAACCCCAAACTTCCTTATTTCTTCTTAACACACAATATTAATATTAATTTCTTAACTACCATGTTAAAGTGTGCATCATTTTGCAGTCCACTGTGAAGCCAAACCCAAGATTAAAATTATCCACTAGAGGGAGCCATTTAGGTATGGAATACCAACATTCGTGTTTGTCTGTGCACTACCATTGTATTCTACAGATTCACAAAATCTGATTATAGGATATTTTCAGTGAAGATGGTTCCACTTGCGTATAGAAACAACTACCAACCGAGCTCTTGCAATTAAAGTATTGTATCAACTGTCTCGCCTATCTTGACTGAAACCTTGCAACAGGAACATGCAAGTTCTCAGTATAATGATGTGATATGCAGGTGCATCTAGCACATAAGACAACAGTCTTCCGAGTGTTCAATCAGAGAAGCTGTCAGGGGTTAACCAAGGCTGGGTAATGGGGCACATCAACCCACATAAGGGAGGTGTAGCTGCTAAGGGGGCAGAGGGGAGGAGGAGAGAAACTTCACGACCCAAGAATTAGGTAAGTCCCAGCTTCAGGCGATTGGGGTAAACCAGTGATTGTAGGTGAGGGGGCTGTCTCCTCTAGAATAGTGGCAAGTCTTTAACTGTATGACCGTTCCTTTGGTATTTCCTTTTTTTAATTAAATGTGTGCTGCTTCCGCTATGACTTCAACACCATTCTGCGACAAACAGCTGCGCTATGCTGTCAATGGGAGCCTTGGTGACATCCCTGTATATCAATGGTGGACATTCCTCCTGTACATTGCAGGATATACTGATTTAGTATCATAATAAAAGTCCACAGGCAAAGATAATCCACTTGCCATGTACCTATAATACTGAATACATGCCAATGAATCAAAAGCATTACGAGTCATGTTCATTATATCAGATTTTACACAATTGCCCTATTCTGAAGCAAGTTTAAAGGCAACTTTTCTAAAAAGGAATAATCCTAGCTAGAAGTAAGGCAGTTGCAGATAAGAGATGTTTTTGTTCAGAGTTTTTGCTTATTTATACCATTAAAAAGGTCTAAATCTTTCTAGAAAATGGGTCTGGCTTTTTCTTTAAAACGGTGTTCACAGTCTTATGATACCAGCAGCATGTCCATTGAATACACAACAAATAACAGCTCTTGTTGTAAAATGAGTGCAAACATTTGCTCGTGATTGTAATATGGCCAAAAGTTTTGCATCGCCCCTGTGACGCTGTCAAGTTCAAAAGGGCTCATTGTACCTGTCTACTGCAGTATCCAGGGGTTTCTGTACACAAAAACAAGCACACAGTTTGGGTTACGAACAAAAGAAAAGTCTGGTTTTATTCAGAAAAACCTGATAAACTTCTTCTGGGTCAAAGCATTTTACTGGCTAAAAGCATGTCAGTAAATAGGGGAAGCAGCTGATTGGTTATTGACAGGAACGAAGACATGAAGGCGTGGGGACAATTTCACCCTCAAGATGAAGTCTAAAAGCATGGCTTGCAAACATAAATTTATTTACTGGTATAGTACCAGATACAATACCAGATCATGAAAATACATGTTTCCTAAAACATGTGCTTCTTTCAAAATTGACATGCTAACTGCTGTGTTTGATTGCAGGAAATAGCAGCTGGTGAATGCAGGAAAGAGCAGCTGGTGAATGCAGGAAAGAGCAGCTGGTGAATACAGGAAAGAGCAGCTGGTAAATGCAGGAAAGAGCAGCTGACAAATGCAGGAAAGAGCAGCTTGTGAATGCAGGAAAGAGCAGATGGTGAATGCAGGAAAGAGCAGCTGGTGAATACAGGAAAGAGCAGCTGGTGAATGCAGGAAAGAGCAGCTGGTGAATGCAGGAAAGAGCAGCTGACAAATGCAGGAAAGAGCAGCTGGTGAATACAGGAAAGAGCAGCTGGTGAATGCAGAAAAGAGCAGCTGGTGAATACAGGAAAGAGCAGCTGGTGAATGCAGGAAAGAGCAGCTGGTGAATGCAGGAAAGAGCAGCTGACAAATGCAGGAAAGAGCAGCTGGTGAATACAGGAAAGAGCAGCTGGTGAATGCAGGAAAGAGCAGCTGGTGAATACAGGAAAGAGCAGCTGGTGAATGCAGGAAAGAGCAGCTGGTGAATGCAGGAAAGAGCAGCTGGTGAATACAGGAAAGAGCAGCTGGTGAATGCAGGAAAGAGCAGCTGGTGAATACAGGAAAGAGCAGCTGGTGAATGCAGGAAAGAGCAGCTGCCAGCTGCAGATCCCTAACTGTATTCATGTTATGTGTAAATGAGCTGAATGTGTAAATGTGCTGAATATATTTCTGAAAACTGGGTCTATTTAAATGCCTCATTTTCTTTATGAATTCCAGGGTGTCGTATAAGACAATCCACTGTTTAAAATAGATTCTGTGTCAAAAACACTTTAACAAAGTGGGTATTTCATAACCTTCTTAATTTCAAATATAATTACACCAGTTGAGGTGGATTTTATGTTTATCTTTGTACTGATCTTTTGTAGAGAAATAACCATCATTTAGAGTCTGAAAGCTGATTTGTAACTAATCAGAAGACAGCTTTTGCCAGAGGAAATATCTGTAATTTAAAGTAGCCGCTGTAGGCCACAAACTAAATGAGGCAACAAAATAATGTATCTTACAGAAGGGAAGCCCAGTTAGGAAAATACAATAGTACCATCCAAAAACACTTTCCTATAATACATGTTCGCAGTGTTGTTGGACGCTACTGTAGTATTTTTATATGGGAGTAATAAACAACTTTGTACCTCACTTGTGTTTTTGTATTATCCACTTAGAACCATTGTGTTTTCTGCTGTGGTACAAATATATGTGTAGTATTTGTCATGAAGACCAGGGAATGATAATTATTAACTAATTACTTACTCAAAATTG
The DNA here is from genome assembly GCF_902713425.1 of Acipenser ruthenus. Lineage (NCBI taxonomy): Eukaryota > Metazoa > Chordata > Actinopteri > Acipenseriformes > Acipenseridae > Acipenser > Acipenser ruthenus. Next base: position 16,428,801 of record NC_081215.1, read on the forward strand.
GGAACTAAAATGACATTAAAAACAGATTTTCAAAGGAACAAAACCTGAGTTTGAAAGCGTAGTAGATTGTAATGACTTTAGCTTCAGGAGTACCCTGGGTGGAGTTTACCTCTAATTGTGGGGGTGAATATAGTAGCCACCATAGCATCCTAATGTTTACCAGATGCTAGAGCAGCATCTCTTTAAACTTCCCTGGTAGAGGAATAATGTTTCTATCAGCTCATATGCTGAACTGTACAGATAAGTTCAGTATTCATCAAAATGATGTTCAACATTTTCACAACCTATATGATGCCAAGTACTGGGATAGGAGATTCATGTATTAATTAGTTGTTGTCATTTAACTCTCAAGCTCACTAAATATATTAATACCCCCATCACTACAAATATATGGGATACACTTCAAAACAGAGCTAAGTTAACTACACTTAGTTTCACTGGAGTTAGCATTTACTAATATGTATTGCTGTACATATGAGAACTGATAATATTTACAAAGTTATTTTCACGACGGTAACATTTTTTGATTGTATACCTGTTACGATAAACGTCAGAATATTGTCAAATCTTAAGATGTACTGATAAATGTCGACATTACCAAGCAAAACGGTAAATGCCTGAAGTAAACATGGTAATGCTTTACTTTGGACATTTACCAGTGAATCTCATTTACCAGTGAATCTCATGAAAAACCAAGTGTCTTTACTAATGACCGAATGTCTAGCTTTCGCGCTTTGTAAGGTTTCAGGAGTCCCGTGTAATTACAAGTGCCACAAAATACTGCATTAAGTAAGTAAATATATCTATTAACTGCCATACTTTGTGGAATTTTGTGTTTTTTTTCTGTTGAAAAAACAAAGGTCCTAAATGATTTAATTTGCATTTAACAGAATTTTATTTTTCATCAAACTACTTAATCCTTCCACACCATTGTGAATTGTTAATTGACAATTTACAGTATATGCTGGAATAAATACATTCTTCGATGATATACCTGTATTTACCAATAAGTGTCGATAAATCTGAATTTCTTGATAATTTCTGACATTTACCTTATTTGGTAAATGTTGACATTTACCAGTAAAACTTAAGATTGACCAGATTCTGACTTTTACTGTAACATATGCATTAGATCATATAAAAAAGATTTTAAAAAGTAAGTACAATTTAGCTATATACAGTTAATATTTGTGTATTTTAAAGTGTATCCAATATATGCATAATGTTTTGAGCAAGCCGCTGCATATAAAATATTATTGCATTAGTCTGGAGAATTTCTTATCAAATCGTGATTAAACATGCCATTGCTAATTCTTATTGTACACTACTCTGTAATACTGTTGATATATGGTTATCAACGTTTTCATCATACTAATAGCTTCAATTTAGAATTAATAGTCACAGCGGGGGATGTAAACTTGTTTATTTAAAAATGTTTCTCCCAGAATATAACCCTTGAGGACACATCATTTACAACAAGACTAATACATTCTCAATATAAAAGCAGCAAATCATATATCAGAATTGAAATATTACTAACACAGTCCATTTTAAATATTTGTTGCTGATTTCTTATACTTTCTAGGACGTCATTGCAATCACTGGGTGTTTTCTTTTAGAAAGAGAAGGGTGGCATACTTTCCACAGGAGTTGCAGCTTATTAACCCTACCCCTTGACAATGTAGTCCCTCACGGGCCTTCTGTTTAGGGTTCAACTTGGTCCTGGGTGTTTAAAGTCACTTAATCAGGACTGAAGTAAAAGCCCACACCCCCAGTCCTATAAAGTATACAAACAGTAACCAGATAAAAGGGAACCAAGCAGTTTAAAGATCACTAAGTAGCCATTTCTCCTCATGTTTAAGAGTGCAAAATATAGCAAAACCACTTAATAATAACCTTTCTCATCTTTGCATGTGGCACATCTAAATATACAGCTCGTCTGTAATTTGGTATGAAGACTGCCCCTAAACCTTACCAGTATAAAAAGGAGTTGCCTTTTAGCCCAAAGCACTGGTGCATTTTGTGTGTATTTCACTTAGGAACTTACTGCAGAAAGCTAGAGCGAAGAATCTGAGACCAAGATGGACAACGCCACTTATACATGTCCTTCCAACTCCATTCCCTTGAATCCACCAAGTTCTACAGTGATCAATGTGAAATCTACTCCTCCTCCACCTAAAGACCATCTGCTGTGGTCTATCTGCAACACTCTCTACATGAACTTCTGCTGCCTTGGATTTTTGGCCCTTATCTACTCAGTGAAGGTGAGATTTTCATTTGTGTTTTAAACTGCATGCAGTAGTAATGGAAGATACAAGTGTATCAGTAAGGTGGATCCCCACACATGTCTGTAAATTCAATATGCCTGACGTATATCAACGGTACAGAATAGTACAGGATAAGAAATGGCAATACATAGTTTAATGAAAAGTGATATTTAGGATGTCATCAGGTAAGCAAATCAGTTGTTAGTATCATGGGGAAATACATTACTGCATGTATCTTGATAAGAGAAATGATTCCACATATTGGAAATCAGTCATTTTAATGTTAGTGTGACATACTGACATAGACAGAGACACATCCATACTGTATATTCCCACAATCTGATACTTCCAATAATTGATGCTAAATAATGTTAATGACAAGTTTCATCATAATTAGGTAAGTGGTTTTCCAGATATATGCAAAATTGTAAGAGTGACAAATGTATGGACAGACAACTCTATATACAGAATGTCTAACTCAGGCCAAATAGTGTTAATACAAAGGTTCATCACAATTAGATAAGTGGCTTTCAATATACCTTAATTACCTTACACTGTAGGAGTCTCTCCAAACACAGATTAAAATATGACATTAATAATTAGTTTAAATGGGCTTATTGCATTTTTTTAGAAATGAAAAACGTGGACGTATTAAATTCATTGGACAAGATCCACTGAGCAATTTGGGCACTCATTTCTGTAAAAGGAAAAACAAACTTGGATTGTAATACAGTAGCACTAGCCAGTTCAATTCGGAGTTCAAAGAAACGCGTCTTTGTCTGCCATGATAGACTGAAGAAGTTATGAGGAGAAATTGAGGATTAGTTCAGGCCTTGGGTCCTATTCACAAACTGTACTCAAACGTTCTCTGATGTAGAAAGTTTAGAAAGGTTTAATGAATACCAAGCCTTAAACTGATGTCAGATCATTTATTACGTTTATTTTTCTGTTTTCTGAATTTCTCAAGCTTGCCTTCCATATGGTAAGGAAGTGCCAAACCCCAGCCATCTTGGATTTGTTCCTAAAGACTTACAGTAGATAGAGAAATATTGTATTCTTTTTAGCAATGTTATGAACTCAAAATTAGCAAAATGAAAGCATCAAACAGTAAGGATGAATTACAATGTACAATCAGCAGCCACTCAAAGAGTAAGTTGTTTCATTTCCTATAGATGTGGCTCTAACTTCTCAGATACTGTCATTTTGTTTTTAAGTCTGTGTTCAGGTGTTTTCACTGGAGTTCAGAAGCTGCTCTCCAGCTCTTCCTATATATACTGTAGGTATATAGGTATACCAGTACGTTACACGGGCTAGATCAGCCTTCTAGTGATCTGACTTTGGTTTTGCTGGGATTACAGTATTGTGCACTAGATGCCACTGTTGCTTAATAATACAAAGACAATGGTTAACTCATTCAATATTACATAGACATAGCAACAAAAAAAAAACACAACCTCAATAAGAACCACTTACAATAATTGCAAAGGTAATGTAACAATAACAAAAAAAAGTTACTTGAAGCTACTTGTTCTACATAAGCGAGTGATTTCATGGACATTATAACAAATATACCCTTATTTAAAGCACCCCCCCCCCCCCCCCCATAAAACTATCTTATATTACTATTTAAACTTTTTTAAAAGCATTTGAGCTTTTATATTTTTAATATGTATTTATATTGGACAATATAACAAAGTTTTCATAATTATAGCAGTACAGTAGTACACAAGTTAAAGGGATGTCTATAAAGCCAGCCCATGCAAAATTAAGAAAATTAAAGGGGGATTAGTAATTCATTGGTAACAATTATGTTTAAAAGCATCCCTTATGGAAAAAAAACGTATTTTTAATATATGGTAGAAAAGTATGATGCTTATAGTTTTCATATATAGAAATTGGCCCCTTTTTTATATATTTAAAATATATGGGATATATTTAAAATACATTTTAGTCTGTAATCCATATATTTATTTGTTGAAAATATATGGTGCACCATATGTTTTCATTAGTCTGTAATAAATAAAATAAATATATGGATTACAGACTAAAATAGATTTGAAATATATCCCATATATTTTAAATATATAAAAAGGGGGCCAATTTCTATATGTGAAAACTATAAGGATCATACTTTTCTACCATATATTAAAAATATATGTTTGTTCCATAGAAATCAAACAAGATGGGGAGTCTAAGCCCTTTACTCATTGTGAAGCCTCAGACACATTAAAATGAATGCAGAAAGTACAAGCCACATATTAAAAAGGGAGGTCTTCTATGCAAATAAAACCTCTGGTCTTTTTATGACCCTAATTACAAAGTAGTTAGGTTCTTCCCTAGTCAATAAAGCACACAGTTGCAAGAAAATTAGACCTTGCATGTTGACATACATATTTTTGTAAGACCACATCCAAAAAGCTGTACAATCCATACAGCTTTTTGCCTGCGGTGGAAGTGTCGTTAGTCTAAGTTTTTATTTCAGCCCTAGTCAGGATGTGAGTGACACAAGACCCTAGAATTAGAAAGTATATTTAAGAACAACCAGGCTGCAAATTTGAGCCATCGCCCTGCATTCTGGATGAATCCTGATTCTGCTAACCCTCTTAAATCATTCACAAAACATTCCTGAAACAGTCCTTAAAGTATAGTGAATAGGACTGTGAGCTGATGGGAATGCGGCAGTGGCTACTTGCAGCGCTAGGTTATAAGTTCAGCTGATAACAGCTTACGGGAAATGACTGACATTCTGTCAGGATTCTATTTTCGGGGCTCCCGAGTAGTGCTTCCAGTAAAAGCTCTCCGCGCGGAATGCAGGATTTGCCCTATAGCCTGGAGATCGCAAGTTCGAATCCAGGCTATGTCACAGCCGACCGTGACCGGGAGTTCGTAGGGGGCGACGTACAATTGGCTAAGCGCTGCCCGGGTAGGGAGGGCTTAGGTCGGCAGGGGAATCCACGGCTCACCGCACACCAGCGACCCCTGTGGCCGATAGGGCGCCTGTGGTTCTGCAGTGGAGCCGCCAGATCTGTGTTGTCCTCCGGCACTATAGGTCTGGTGGCATCGCTGTGGATCTGCAGTGCGAAAAATGACGGCTTGGCAGGAGCACGTTTCGGAGGACGCGTGTTCCAGCCGCCGTTTCCCGAGTCGACGGGGGTGGGTTGCGAGCGGTGAGCCGATGATACAGATAATAATTGGGCATACTAAATTGGGGACGACTAAATAAAAAAAAAATAAAAAAAGGATTCTATTTCCAGCAGAAATTGGTGAGGTACAGTACTATTATTTTAAGTAGTAAGTTTGTAACAGGATTTTTTTTTTTAATTTGCTGGATGAATGGGTTAAATATGTATAAAAAACGAGCTGTTGAGTGCATCACAATATGGGGGTGTTTCTCACACTGTATTTCATGTATCTAGATAACATTCTGCCCAGCTCTTTTGAAACGTGCCAACACAAGGTATTGAGTGTTTCAGAATCTAGCGCTATAAGGAGTCTGTATATCATGTTTTTACATTGTCTAGAGAACCTCTTATCCAGTTACAAACTTGAAAAGGACATTCTTAATTATCAAGTATCCGAATCAGGTATCACACTTCAAACAATTTTTCGCCTTTCCTTTTCCAGACTAGAGATCAGAATGTGCTTGGAAATGTCAAAGCTGCCCACCTCTATTCGCACAAGGCTAAGTGGTACAATATTCTGGCTTCTGGATGGAACGTCATTATTCCTCTTCTCATCATCGTGCTCATTGTCACTGGGATTGTCCACCTCTCCAACGTCGAGGGCTCTTATGACTTCTTCGGTGAGGAAGGCTACGATAACTTTGGAAAGCTCTTCGGGAAATAATCATCATCTGAGGATCCTTCTCAATAACACTGAACAAGAACAATACCTGGACAGTGCCTTTCAAGTGAAAACATCAACACAACTTGTAATGAAGGCTTTGTACAGTCATTTAAACTTCATATTTCACAACTAGTGGAATATTTACATGTCAAGTTCCCAAACAGTATGTTTTCAAGTCAGTGCAGTTTGTAGATGCATAACTTCAACATGTCCCCCTTACTTTTGGGCAAGATTTTAAAGTTGCTTTGAACAACCACCTAAAAGATCTTCTAAGGTGGTCTTCAAATCAGGCACTTTACCATGGGACTAGCCTGGTGTCCATCTAATGTACAGTATACAGGTTGTATTTAACATTGAAGGCTGTAATCAGTATTATTGCAATACCAAAGCAGACTGTTTGACTTGCAAGTCTAGGTCTGCTTCAGGGTTTGGAAATCAGTTAATTGCATCCAACCTGGTTAACACGTGTGGAAAATCAAAGATCTATCTATGGGGAAACAGTTTAGGAAAACCACATTTATATTCTACATGGGTTATTCTGCCTGAATATTTTTTAATTTATAAATGGTCAAACATAAGTGGCTAAGGATGCAGAGTACACTTTTTAACATTGACAATATTACAAAACTTCATGTGCAAATACAGTATTGTACATGCAAACAACTAAATCAAAGGCTGGACTTGCCACCCCTACAAACATTAATATAGAAGAGGCAACATATACTATGAGGTTTTTGGAAGTACTTAAATTCTTTTACTTTACAATTTATAATGTACTTTCACTCCTTGTGTCCAGACAGATTAAATAAAATAATGGTGCAAGGCTAAAAATGTATCTGTGTTAATGTAACAATGAATTATTGTATTTGTTTGTCAACCTCTTTGTAATTTTTTTGTTATCAAAGAAATCATGTTTTTTTCTGTTTCACAATAAACTAATTATTTAATCCAGTCCGCCTCTATTTTTATATATATTGGTAACTACCTTTTCTCTCGGAATGTTCTTCTTTGCCTTTCTATTGCTGGGATTCATGTTCCATTCTGTTGGATGTTTCCCACTCTATGTAGCATCTCTTATTGCATAGCAAAAGTTATCATGTCCACTGACACTGTGTGAAATGATGTCTCCTATAATAAAAGCATATTCACTTATTATAAATACAGAACTGTACCCAGGAACTACAAAGTCACTTTTATTGTTTTTAACTATATAATTTTGCTATCTGTACACAAGATATACTGAAACTGTCTGTCTCTTTTCTTTACATGTATTAAAAGGTTTCTCGCAAGTCTCATTTTGATAGTTTCTTTAGGTTTCTCCCTCTTAGACAAGTTGGCGCAGTTGGACAATATTTCGGTTGGTGGTTTAAGCTACCCATCATTGCTCCTATTTCTGAAGGCCCGTCTAAGTGGACGTTACACATGTATCTACATATATAGGGGTCATAGTGATCAGCTTTTTCATGTTACAGATACTTTATTTCATTATATTATATATTATTTTGACTCAAGCCTAACCCATTACCTATTTTTAGTATGCAATGCTCCTCTGTCTAATATTTTTTGTTCGCCAGGATGAACACATCACATAGAGTTATTATTTTATTCTTTGTTTTTTTATCAGGTGGCACCAAGATGCTCTGAAGGATGAGGCTGTGCTCCAACTATTTTTACTCTACTTGTTTTTCTTCAACCATTGTTTGGGTTCAATGTTTTTGGAAATCTGTAAGATTTTTTATTATAATAAATGTGTTATTTAACACAAGATTGTCCTGACTGAAAAAGCATCTCAAGAGTTTTTAACTGTAAGACTGCATAAGCAGGCTGAAAGCAAATGCAAACAGATTACTATTTAGTGGCCAAATGTTTTATTCAATTGGAAGAGATAGGCAGCAAAAAATGGTGCAACATCTTATACTTTCCAGTCATTCTTATCCTTCAAAGGACAAATCTGGGTACAAGGGAATTACATCTCTTCTGTTTAACATCAGCCAACAACAACTCACAGTGCAGCACTGCATACAACAAGAAAATCAAACGAATGCCTAATGTGGGTCTAATTCATTACAGTTTACAATGCTTTTCGAGTCAATTCTCCTTGGTTGAATTGTAAGAGATGTCAATCGTGACAGATAAGTAGCAATTTCATGAAACACTGTCCAAAATGTTTCTGAACACATTTATTTTCAATAGACAATATTTGCTTTGAATATGCAACTGGCAGTTTCAGTAAGTAGTCATTAGAATAAACAGACCAGTCATCTAAAGATGTGGTATCTGCAAAAGAGTTATGTGGTATCTGCTTGTTATAGAGACCTGCCCTGTAAAGATGTAAAACTGAAGATGTCGTCAGCATATATGCACATATAAACATACATATACATATATTATAGGACAGTTTTTGTAGGCATTTCATAAATAAATATTACTGTAGTTATTCCATGAATGAGGATACCCAAATAAATGTTGACCACTTTAAATGTTGCTGGTTTTTATTATACGTCAGAAAATTGACTACAAAGCAAGTAACTCTGTTAAATGTACTAAATGTATGCACAGCATTAGGTTTTAGTGTTTAAACATCGTTATGAAATTCATTCTCACTTCTCTGAGAGCTTTGTTTTGTTTGCGGTTAGGTTTTTTCCAAAAAAAAAACGGTATATTTACGTACCAAAATTACAGGTCACTCTTCCAACTTTCTATTTTTTCCAGGCAACAAAACGCTCCCATATGTGCTTCTAATATAGCTCTCACTCATTGGAAATGTCCTGGAAGGAGCCCTTCCCTCCCAACAGTCTCCTTTGGCAGTGTCCATAAAATCTCATCCCAGTTGACGAGGATTTATCAGGATTTAATGCACTCTATCCCATACATTTTAATGTACTACTGCAGGTAATCCCTTATCTAACATGTTACTAAATAAAACTAAGAAGTACATACTTGCTTACTATGATATCCCTGAAAGGATAATTATCCCCTTTTTAAATTATGATTTTAATGAGATCCACCCCACAAGTGCATTGGTAAATATTATTTAATTACATACCAAAGCAGAATTGCATTAATTTCATTGTTCTTCTTGTATTTTACTCCAAAAAATGTGCGATGTGTGAGGCATGACAAACAAAATACCAGAGTCTGTAGCCTGGACAATCACAGGCCAGAATTTCCAGCCACTGACTCATGTATGCATCAGCACTCTCACTGTGGGAAGAGGTTAGACTTCTGTAGTCTGTCAATAACGACTCATGCAGGTATTATTGTATTGTATTGTGTTGGAATTATTCTCTTCATCCATGATATTTGTATATCTGCGTGCAAACAACTTTGCTTTGTGTGTAGCTATAGGCGACAATGCGGAAATAGACGCTGTCATGTCACATTACCTTGACATGTTTACAACGCAGTGCACTGAAGCTTGTCATGGTTTGAACACTTTCTGCATTAAAATAGCCCATCACAACAATAGGAGGGGCACATACAGAACAAATACCATATTATATTAAATGGTAAAAAATTCAATATTGAAAAAAACATTTAATAAATAGAAATATTGTGATATGTAATGTTTTCATGCAGGAAGAGCCTGGTTTGCAGATTGGACACTGGAGGATAGTATAGAGATAGAGATAGAGCATGATGGAAAGTGGAAATCAAAGAGAGAAGATGCCATTTTTTAGGTAGAAAAGGGACTAGATTTGCAACAGTAATCAGCAATAAAATGGAATGGGGGAGCGAGCCGCAAGTGGGAGAACGCGTGTAGACCACAGTTGCACAGAGTCGCTTTAATTTTTTGAGTTGCTGGATTTGTAATAGGTGATGTGAGTTGAAATGCCTGAACTATCCCAGACTGTCCCGCTGAACACTGAGCCATATGGTCACTTTAATTTGAATGTACTATGACTATTATACAGTATGTATGGTCATACTTTACAATGAAACGATCACTGTAAATGTCTTGTTTGTATCTTTTACACAACTAGCCCAAACGAGTAGGCCCCTATATCTTGTTTTTATACTTGCCAAATTTCAAAGAAACATCCCAAACATTAGCTTTTATTATTATTATTATTATTATTATTATTATTATTATTATTATTATTATTATTATTATTGAGCCAACGCCTTATCCAAGGTGACTTGCAAGAGTAAAGGGTAATACAAACTTGGATGCAATAAGTAATTTATACAAAATGTACAAGTTATGAACAAATACAACATGAAGAAGTGCAAAGATAGGCTACTGCTTCTACCAAGGTAGAGTTACAAGTAGGTATCCCTTATTAAAATGTTAAATCCTCAATGAAGACAGTTATAAAAAATAAAAAAGACTCCCTGGCCAATGAGAACTGAAAATGACCTGCGGTGCACATCGACAAAAATACTTTGAAACCTTCACCTTTTTTAAGCCCCAAGATTTTAAAAGTACTTTATGAATGCAGAACACTTTGGTTGCTTGAATAAAAGATCTGCCAATTCATTTCAAGACTTTCACCACAGCAATGTATTTGATTTAACACTATTAATCAGTTTGTTGATATGGATTGGGAGGTCCACCTGTTGAACACAAATATAGCCATTTCAGATATTCTATCAACACCAAATGAAACAATGTAACTTATTAAAGGAAAAACTTGTAGCGGTACCCAGAGTGTCCACACATTGAAACTCTGAACACTGTACGATATTCTGCCTTGTACTCCGCTGAAAACATTGTCCAATTTACGACGGCTGTTCAGAATAGAAAGATATATATATAATGAGATCTGTAATGCAGTTCCATGATACACACAGTGTTAAATAGTATTACATAAAACAGTCATGTTAGCTTTCACAACCCTTCTTTGTCACAAGTAGCCTAGCTGAGTGATGACCAAACCCTGTCAAATATTGATCACACCAAAAGCCACAGCTGTAAGAAATATCTAATATCACATCAAAATAAGGCTTCATTTTTCAGGTTTATTTTTCAATAATCTGCATTGCTACAAATATAAGGTAGACATTACTTTTATTAAAAAGTCACAGAATCAACTTTCTATGAAGTCGGGTCTTTTAAAGTAGATATTTTACTTATTTTTTAATTGTTGATTTTCTACCATCCCCTATCCCTCATCTTAAGCATCATGTTAGCTTTAACTTTGTACACCCATCCCCCTCCCGAACCCCTCCCCCTTGCAATTTGATTGAATCTAAAAGTAAATCACAGCAGATACCTGCTGCTCAAATGGGAGAGACAGTAAGACGCCAAAGTTACAATAGGCTGATAGAGTTACAATAGACAGCTCATATTACAAGACAACATTCACTGGGCTCACTGCTCTTATCACAGTTCAATACAATGCCTGCACATTCATGATTGATAAATAAAAAGAAATTAAATGGAATACTGCACACTGAAGGGTAATTACTACAGATAACTAGAAAAAGTCCTACTACAAATGTGAAGTAAATTAATCGTGCTTGTGAGCGATATAGTTGTCGTCAAAAGTTTCCATATCGCAATGTATGGAAATGTGCATATATTTATTTTAGTCGTAAGCATTTACACCCTCTATTTGCAGCAATGTAATTTACTAATGTATTAAGCGTTATAAATATTGTTCAACTTTACACATCAATTATATTATGGGGCAGCAGTGTGGAGTAGTGGTTAGGGCTCTGGACTTTTGACCGGAGGGTTGTGGGTTCAATCCCCAGTGGGGGACACTGCTGTTGTACCCTTGAGCAAGGTACTTTACCTAGATTGCTCCAGTAAAAAAAAAACAACTGTATAAATGGGTAATTGTATGTAAAAATAATGTGATATCTGTATAATGTGAAATAATGTATAATGTGATATCTTGTAACAATTGTAAGTCGCCCTGGATAAGGGCGTCTGCTAAGAAATAAATAATAATAATACCTCTTGAAATGGTAATGAACACTCATTCATTTAGCAAATGGTAGTTAAAAATCTAGTAAATTAATTTAAGCAGACACAGAGAATATATATATATATATATATATATATATATATATATATATATATATAAATCTCCAGTGTATCAGTAAAAAGCTGAGTACTTTCTTGTTTAAGAACATTTAACTATAACTTGCACTCCAGGCATAATGTGCTTCTTTGGAGAACATGTTGCTCTCAGCCAAGTACATTAACACACAAAAGAATAGATGCCAACTCCCAATACCAGACTAGCTTTAGGAAGTTAATGTTCCAGGGCTTCTCACTTAGAACTGTCCTGGGAAACTCAAACAAATGCATCAGTCAAGTCATTAGGTTTAAAATGTGTTATGGCTTATAATTAGACATTTAAATAGGAATGTATGGTCTTCAGGAACATATATTTTAAGGTTTATGGTTTCAATGCGTTTGTAGCCTAACTTTAATTTGGTGGCAGGAAATACTGTAGCCCCAAGGTTTTACACCAATTAGCATATTTTAAATCTAATTAACAAAACAATTAGGTAGATGCACTTGTGAGTCCTGTAACCACCTTAATAACTTGTCAATCGTTTTGTAACATTAATGGTTTTATTTATACAAAGGAAGACTAAAATAATTATAAACAAACCAAAATGACCAAAACAAACAAAAAAAATCTGCCAGAAGCTTGGCGGTACTATATGGTACCATATTTATTTTAAATGTTTTTTCTTCTGTTTCTCTGTCTCATATTCCACTTTTTCATGGGTATTTCCAGAGTTCTTATTAATACACTTAACTGAATCAACTAGTAGTCAGAAAATAAAGAAATTGTCAATATCAAATATAATTTAGTAAAGTCAAAAACTGACACTTTCTGTAATTATATCTTGTTGAATATTTTTCTTTTACCCTTACATTATTTTTTCATTGCCTGTGTTCCCTGTATAAACTTTGTATTAACCTACTTATCCCTCAGCAAAAGCACCAACTAGTGGAACTACCTGGCCATTTAGGTTATGTACAGTAGGTTTCTATGTTATGTGTTGCTAAGTAGGATTCAACTAATTTCAAATCCCTTTTCTCCCTGTGTACCAACCACACTGCTCCACTGGAAGAAAACAAGTTATCCCCATTGAGATTTAACGTTCTTCTGCAAATGAATTCCTTATATTTCCATCATCATGAAAGACTGCATTTGTTTTGTATAGATTACTGTAGAATAGTACAGTTGGTTAGAATTGTCAGCAAACTTAAAACTGGCTATGATGGCATTGCTTTCTTTGAATCAATGTTCTCCTATAATTCCTGGTTGCCATGGAGTTCTTAATCTAATGAGGGCACTTCTAGGTTGACCTTTCCCCTGTAGAATCAAACTAATCTACATAACTTGTTTTTGCAGATCTATTGAAGTCTGGATAATGTGTTACTATTGGCGGATCTACCATTAACTCATGGCACCTTGAAGTGTACAATGTTGTAATTGCTCTGAACTCATCGCTGTAGTGATATCCCAGATGTTAACAAGACCCAATGAGGTACAGGGTAAACCTTACCAAAATCAAATACTTTTTATAGGCACGCAATTCACCTTTGCATACATTAAAATGAACCCGCATGTGAATAGATGCTATATATATATATATATATATATATATATATATATATATATATATATATATATATATAGTTGTTTTTAATTATTAAATTCATAAAAACTTAAAATATTGGTTGATAATGCAATGAACATTCTGCTGTTTATGTAAGTGAACGTATGTCTGATTTTAGATTACTGGCAGCTACAAACTTAGCAAGTACTAAAATGGAAAAGTCGAAATGTTCATTTGTCATTTTTTTTTTATTCTTTGAAGAAATAGAACCTAAAACAGACTAGACAAGTCATTGTTAGGGTCTTCATTCAACAAATGGGGCCCCTTGTTCGGATATATTGTGAGAAGTGTTGAATTTAAATCAAGGGAAGTAATGTTAAAACTCTACAATGCATTACTAAGACCTCACCTAGAATATTGTGTTCAGTTCTGGTCACCTCATTACAAAAAGAATATTGCTGCTCTAGAAAGAGTGCAAAGAAGAGCAACCAGAATTATCCCAGGTTTAAAAGGCATGTCGTATGCAGACAGACTAAAATAATTGAATCTATTCAGTCTTGAACAAAGAAGACTATGCGGCGATCTGATTCAAACATTCAAAATCCTAAAAGGTATTGACAATGTCAACCCGGGGGACTTCTTTGAAGAAAAAAGGACCAGGGGTCATAAATGGAGATTAGATAAAGGGGCATTCAGAACAGAAAATAGGAGGCACTGTTTTACACAGAGAATTGTGAGGGTCTGGAACCAACTCCCCAGTAATGTTGTTGAAGCTGACACCCTGGGATCCTTCAAGAAGCTGCTTGATGAGATTCTGGGATCAATAAGCTACTAACAACCAAATGAGCAAGATGGGCTGAATGGCCTCCTCTCGTTTGTAAACTTTCTTATGTTCTTATGTTCTTGTGTGCCGATCGTATCCGTCTTTCTGTCTGTCACACTCTACATGATAAACAGGATAACTGCCTTGATTTGACATCTTCACCAAACTTTTATCATAGACTTCTAGCCTTATATAGACATCTTGGAATGCATTTGCCTATAATCCGATAAACTGGCTAGTACGGAACAGATGATGATCAGCACTCCAAACAAATCACTAATCTGAGCAGGTCAGTTCCACACTAGATTAGTGGGAGTCTACTGTATTAGGTATGGTATACTATAGGAAACTACAGTGTTTTGGCCACAGTTGTAGAATATTCTAGAGTTTTTTTTATATAGGCCTGCATTGGCCTTTGTGTTTCTGCAGGTTTAGGGGTTAGTTCACTGTCGAGGCAACCCCATGATTCCTGGTGGAGATTTCCCAGGCTGGGGCCCCATGCCTTCAGAGTTTAGCAGTTTAGTACAATGTTGCTTAGGTTTAGCAGGTACAAACAGGTTATGTGAGTTAGATGTTCTAGCTGCCACACCTCAGGTGCCTCAGATACTGTTTATTACATTTTCTGTTTGAATCACATCCAATTCCAGGAACATTCAGAAAAGAAGACATACAATACTATTCAATACACCAGCCTGCAGTAAAAAAAAACATAACAAAAAAACCCTCTATACTTCCATATGAATCAGGCATATATCTTACTGTACTATTTCAATACACTAACCTGCCATAAAATATGTAAACAGGTACAAAGGGCACTGGGACTGTGGAATTTTAGTGAAAATGTTCATCGTTGTTGTTGTTATTTCACTGTTTTGCTCATTGTTCATTTTGCATTTGTTGTGTGGTTTGTTGTGTTGTATAATTCTGAGACTCTTCACTCTGTTCTGTGTTTGCCCCTGTTTTAAGTGTGTGTCACCCTGACAGACGGTGTAGCTCTCTAGGGTGGGGAGGTGCTGCCTGTGATAATGGCTGATATAGAAACCATTCAGCTGGCTGCTTGTCAGTCTGCTTTTCAATAAGAGCTTGGACGTATACAGGTGTCTGTTGTTTCTCTCAGGTAAACCCCACAACAGTGTTTGTCAGCGCTTCAATATTACTAGGTTTTCTGGTATCTGTGTTGTCTTTAGGGGTTGAAACTCAATTATGTGACAGTCATTAGTTCTGTAAATTGTATTAATTAATTTAATATCTAGTGTGTTGGATGCAATGGAATAAAACTCTGAACTCCTTGATATTATACAGTCATTTTGTTACTGTTTCAGTAACAAATGCACTTTGTAGAGAATCAACAATCCTAGTTTAACTGAATGTAGTCTAAATATCTTCATGTGTAAATTGTTTTTAAATACATGTGTTAATTCATATTAAATGTGCATTCCACACCTCATGTTAATTAAAACTCATTTAAAACTCTTTCCATGTTAATGGAATGGAGTTACTGGTCTAAAATATGATGTCTTCAAAAAAGTAAAACTAAATAAGTTTGCAAAGATAACCAGAATAGTTTGTTGTTTGTAAAAATTCGAAGCCCTCATTCCCTAAAACTGTTTTGTGCAGCTCATGTGAAGTAAAAACAAACACACATGGTAGTATTTTCAAACGAAGATGGACAAAGGTAATGCAAATGTTTAAATATTTATGTAACAGACGAATAAACTTTTACCTAATCAGCTGCCCTTGTGGCCCACTGTTTTCCGGAAAAAATCAATGCTGCTCAATTCATGATCAGCTTATCTCTTTATAGTGTTAAACCGACTGACTACTTATTGCTCTGGGAGTTTCTAAAGAGGCCACAACCTTGCCTGGAACCGCCTGTACTTGTGTAGCTCACTCTCACACACGCATTCATTCATCCACTCGCATCTGTTTGTACAACATTTAAAGCCACATCGCACTCAAAATGAACAGGTAATGGCTTATTGCATTTGTTATAATATATTTTTTATAGCACAATTTATAGCAATAAATTTATAGCACAATAGCTGTATCAAGGTTTTATTTCATTTTCATATTGTGTGCATGTAAATATTAAAATGTAAATACTAGTTTATGTACTAGAAGTGTAATGCATGTTGGAAAATGCAAACTTGATAGGGTTTTTATCAAATATTTTTGTTTAAACTGATGTATATGTTTTAATAAAATAGTAGATTAAGGTTAATAAATCCTATAATAACATTTTAAAATAAATGTTTATTATCCTCTCAGTTTTTGTAATTGTTTCATTTTTATGTTGTTTAGCCTATTGCCTAGATACAGTATTACAGATCTCACAAAATTACTGTGTCCCATGCGTTTTTTGCATATTGCAACCATATTCATATTCATAAAAAGCTAAATGTGTTTTTTTTATTATTATCATTAATAACTCAGCAGTATTATGTACTGCGTTAAAACATATGCTACTTTATTTGTTATATATACTCTACATCAGTATATTTTAACATATTTCGTACGGTATAATGTAATCATATATATTGCTATAAATTGCAATATTTGAAGAAAAAATGTGTTTCTATCTATGTTTCTAATGTGTTGAAATGCTATACTTAATTACAGACGTGCTCAAATTTGTTGGTACCCTTACAGCTCATTGAAATAATGCTTCATTCCTCCTGAAAAGTGATGAAATTAAAAGCTATTTTATTATGTATACTTGCATGCCTTTGGTATGTCATAGAATAAAGCAAAGAAGCTGTGAAAAGAAATTAATTATTGCTTATTCTACAAAGATATTCTAAAATGGCCTGGACACATTTGTTGGTACCCCTTAGAAAAGATAATAAATAATTGGATTATAGTGGTATTTCAAACTATTTAGTTTCTTTAATTAGTATCACACATGTCTCCAATCTTGTAATCAGTCATTCAGCCTATTTAAATTGAGAAAAGTAGTCACTGTGCTGTTTGGTATCATTGTGTGCACCACACTGAACATGGGCCAGAGAAAGCAAAGGAGAGAGTTGTCTGAGGAGATCAGAAAGAAAATAATAGACAAGCATGGTAAAGGTAAAGGCTACAAGACCATCTCCAAGCAGCTTGATGTTCCTGTGACAACAGTTGCAAATATTATTAAGAAGTTTAAGGTCCATGGAACTGTAGCCAACCTCCCTGGGCGCGGCCGCAAGAGGAAAATCGACCCCAGAGTTAACAGAAGGATAGTGCGAATGGTAGAAAAAGAACCAAGGATAACTGCCAAAGAGATACAAGCTGAACTCCAAGGTGAAGGTACGTCAGTTTCTGATCGCACCATCCGTCGCTTTTTGAGCAAAAGTGGGCTCCATGGAAGAAGACCCAGGAGGACTCCAGTTTTGAAAGAAAAACATAAAAAAGCCAGACTGGAATTTGCTAAAATGCATATTGACAAGCCACAATCCTTCTGGGAGAATGTCCTTTGGACAGATGAGTCAAAACTGGAGCTTTTTGGCAAGTCACATCAGCTCTATGTTCACAGACGAAAAATAGAAGCTTTCAAAGAAAAGAACACCATACCTACAGTGAAAGATGGAGGAGGCTCGGTTAGGTTTTGGGGCTGCTTTGCTGCGCCTGGCACAGGGTGCCTTGAATCTGTGCAGGGCACAATGAAATCTCATAACTATCAAGGCATTCTGGAGCGAAACGTACTGCCCAGTGTCAGAAAGCTCTGTCTCAGTCGCAGGTCATGGGTCCTCCAACAGGATAATGACCCAAAACACACAGCCAAAAGCACCCAAGAATGGATAAGAACAAAACATTGGACTATTCTGAAGTGGCCTTCTATGAGTCCTGATCTGAATCCTATCGAACATCTATGGAAAGAGCTGAAACTTGCAGTCTGGAGAAGGCACCCATCAAACCTGAGACAGCTGGAGCAGTTTGCTCAGGAAGAGTGGGCCAAACTACCGTTAACAGGTACAGAAGTCTCATTGAGAGCTACAGAAAACGTTTGATTGCAGTGATTGCCTTTAAAGGTTGTGCAACAAAATATTAGGTTAGCGGTCCCATCATTTTTGTCCATGCCATTTTCATTTGTTTTCTTATTTACAATATTATGTTGAATAAAAAATCAAAAGCAAAGTCTGATTTCTATTAAATATGGAATAAACAATGGTGGATGCCAATTACTTTTGTCAGTTTCAAGTTATTTCAGAGAAAATTGTGCATTCTTCGTTTTTTGTGGAGGGGTACCAACAAATTTGAGCACGTCTGTATGTACAGTATATTATTGGTGGTGGGGTGTGGCAAAGTGGTTTGCAGTGCATAGATGTAGCAGTGATGTGATTAGGAAACAGAAGACAGACAACAAA
This sequence comes from Acipenser ruthenus, assembly GCF_902713425.1. Lineage (NCBI taxonomy): Eukaryota > Metazoa > Chordata > Actinopteri > Acipenseriformes > Acipenseridae > Acipenser > Acipenser ruthenus. The sequence goes on from NC_081215.1 coordinate 16,447,616, forward strand.
GTTCACAATTCAAACAGTTTTTATTTTGTAAATCCTGGTCTGGCCACCACAAATAATAATCCCAGGCAATACACAGCAATGTGCATTGCACTGTTCCAAAACAACGGGTTGCAGTCCCGATATAATAATACACAGTTTGAAATGCATAAACACAGTAGAACACACACAAAGACACACACGTTCACAAGCCCAGGGTGAGTGCTATAGTGCTCGTGGTGAAATACAATTTATTTGCGTACAATGGTGCAGTGTTGTCCAGGTTTAGTGCTGGCCTGTAGCGAAAACTCATGATCGTGTTAGCCGTCTAATAATAACAAACAAGTAGATTTTTAGACATGACAAAACACAGTACGCCTTCCTACGCCTTCCGGTTCAGCTTAACCGTAAAAAAGGAACAGATCACCTCGCTACGTCCCCTTATATACTGTCAGTCACGCCCCCTTAGTTAGCTAGTGAAAACTTTTCTCCTCCAATCTGCGGCTGCCACATCGCTTCCCTTCTGGGGCGATGACTTGGTGTACCGTAGCTCTGCCCCCTTTCTTGATGGCTGACTTCCACCTAACCCTGGGAATGAATTGTCAGGCCATCCAGTCCAGGGCACTCTGTTCCCTTTACACAGTGCCCTCACAGGTCAGGAGGGAGATTTATAATCAAGATTTATTTTTTCTCTGTCACATGGGGTCACAAAAGATTTCACTGGGATGCCAATGTTTGCTTATCAATGTTATTCACATCTCTATTTACAACAGCTAACAGATGCTTAATCAGTTCATGGTCAGCCATTGTTTTTTCTGTAGTGGTTTTAACTGAGATCTTGCCATTTAGTTCTCTGTAGCAGAAAAGAAGATTAAATTAGCCCAATAAAAAACATAGATGCCAATTATCAGACCTGAACACTAGGTCATGTATATATACATATATGAAACAAATATTTGTATTCATTTGCAGTAATTTCATACAAATGGAGCATTGAAGATACGTAAATACACAACCAGTCAGCAACAATCACTTGCACACTGACGCATTCCATTATGAGCCATATGGGTTCAGGTTCACCCAAGTACCAGACAGAGTGTTTGTTAAATCTGGGCTACACAAATCATGCATATCATATGCAAAACTACTTTAAATTGGTGGATTGGTTTGCATAACTGGGTGGACCACGTCTTAATGCAAATCTACATCAGGCTTGGCTCCTCTTTGTCAACAGTGGTTTGACATTGTTAATATTACTAGCTAGCTAAACTCGAGCCCTCCAATTCGGTTGTACATAAATGTGATCCATACAGGTGATCTTTGACTTTTAGGGGTAGATGTACTAAAGTGTTGCGGCTGTCGTAATAGTCGCAAACCAGTTGCAAATGAGTCTAGGGTGAAAGGTACTAAACATACGCAATGCTGTTGGCGACTTTTTAGAAAATGCTTTGCGGCAGCAGTTTTTCTTTGCAGTTCAGCCTGAGATGAATATGTAATTATTCCTCCATAAATTCGCAAAAAGGGGGTGGAGAGTGCAAATGGGGGTTCTCAAATATTATAGTGAGATGTGCTAAAGCTGCCAGCAATTGTGACACTTACAATTGCATCAATTTGTAAAGAACTTTTGCAAGCATGTTTTAAACAGTCGCAATTGTTTCTGGCATGTCCCAGTCCACTGTTTCTCATGCGTTGCCAGTTGTGCTCAATGCATTTTTGAGGCAAACACCCAAATACCTATTTTGCCCTAAAATCAGGATGTATTTACAAGCCTTCAAACCAAATTTGTTTGGTTTCCCCAATGTGTTGGGAGCAATAGAGTGCACACATGAGCCACTAACCCCTCCAGCTCATTCTGAACATCCGTATAGGAATTTGGAAACACACCTATTCTATTAATGTGCAGGTGATTTGTAATTGTGCACAATTTAGCACTGCACCATTGACTAACTTAAATAAAAACTGACAGTATACATTTGGCTTATAGGCTACTCATGATAATACGAATTAGTGGTATAATTCAAAATGTGTTGCTGGTCCCTTGAAATTTATGTTAACGAATATCATAACTTGTCAATGTGGCACCGTGATCTATTTTGTGTTAATTGTCTAGGCTACTAAGTAGGCCCAAGTTAATAATAATAATAATAATAATAATAATAATAATAATAATAATAATAATAATCATTTAGTTTTTATTTTAAAGTAATATTTTATTTGCATTCTACACCAATGTGTACAATGCAGCAGCATGATTTATTTTGTGTTACCGGTAGCCTACAGGCTAAAGTAAAAAGAAAGTGCGCTAGGTGTTCATTTGATTTTACTACTGTACTGTATACTGTATAGGCCTACTGTACAGATTTATATTTTTTTCATAATGTAATGTGTAGCCTACCCAAAATACATTAGTGTTATTTCAGTGCAATGAGTTATACATTGAAAATACATTGAGCACTATAAATATATGTGTGTGCGATTTTATTGTATTTTTTTAAACCCGACACCTCCTTATGTCGGACAAACATGTCTGGTTTAGCGAGGGGCTACTGTATGATTACGAAAAGCTTTTTAATAGAAACACATTTTTTATTTGGGGGTGAAGATGGGGATCCCATTATAGATTCTGATGGGATTAAACTGCCTTTCATTATTTATTTGAAAAAATGTCGCACGACTCTCACAATGCTAGAGATCTTGCTCAGATGACACAACAAATATTTAAATTACTATATTGCGACTCTCTTTATTAGCATATTTTCTCTTAGTACATACAACAAAATGTATACTTTGCGAATTGTTGCAACAGAAATGCAAATTGGGGTATGTTTACGCTGCGACTGGCCCATCTTAGTACATCTACCCCTTAGTGTACTGTTCAATTGCAGGTTGGCTTGTAGACTGGAGATATAACCGGCTGCTGCACCATAATGGAACAAGATGAGATTGAGTAACAGGCTGGTTTCATAGTGCAAATGGAAACATGACATAAGACTTACATTCCTGGTTTTAATAATGACCTGATTATGACTTCCTTCTTATTTAAGAACATATAGCTATAACTTGTCTGTACACATTTTATAGTTTCAGACATTATGTGTTGTGTTGCTCCGATATAGAGTATTATTATCATTTTGCTGGCTGCCATCTTGCTTGCAGGCCTGTATCTCTAAGATCCTGGATTTATTATGGAGGGCGTAAAGGTATTAGTGAATTGTTGCCACGCTTGACTGTGGGTCTTTGAGTTCTCTGTATTTTCACATAGAAAATGGGGTTGTTTCTTTGGGCTGAATATTCCCTTTGACTTGACGCCAGTTTGTTTTATACATACGTCACACTGTTTATCCGATTGCAATGAAATGTGGAATGGGCATTTCTGCACATTACAATTTTAAGTGAGAAATTGCTTGCTTGCAACCCAAACTTATTTGGGAAACTGGCTTCAATTGGGTAACTGTGGAGCAACTTGAGCGAAGATGGTGAACAGAGGAAGCAGTTTAATGACACAGAACTGCATCAGCTTTATGTTTATTATTGTGAGTTTTGGCAGCAGAAACTGATTTAGCTTGTACTGCATAGGAACAGCTATTTCAGAACAAGCTACTGGAGAAGGGGGCAGTTGGGTATGGATGCATGGTTTGGGATAAGGCCTAATCATTTTGTGGAATTGGTAACTGGCTACAAGTAAACATGTGGCCATTTTCTCATGTTTTTCTGAGTAAGTTATTTCACTCCTGCAGGCTAGATTAGCACTTCAATTAAAGATCTTTCTTTCTATAGCAGCGTTCTTTTAAGGATTGACAAAGGTTATGCTCAAGGGCAAGGTGGGATCGCTTCAAGATTGTCTTCCTGTATAATTACATTTAGACAAGTACACGCTTGAGCAAAAACGAGCAATTAACTGAAACACACTGTGGTGGGGGGCAAGGCTGCCTAATGTGTTCTAAAACGTTTTGAGAAGCTGGTGCTCACCTGTAATATTTTCTTTGTTGTTTTTTTTATCTTATCTGCTGCTTATCAATCATGTACATAAATGGCAATATATAAGAGTTGTAGGTATCCATATCTACTATTATTATTTATTTATTTGGCAGGCACCCTTTATCCAGGGTGACTTATGGGTGTTACAAGGCAGTACAGGATTAAAACTGAAGATTCGTATTTAGATACAGTATTGTTCACAGTAAGTGCAAATAATACTTCTAAAATATGAAATAGGATGCAACAAGTTAGGATTACAACAAGTTATGTCTACAATGACATATTAGTAGTGCAATAGTGCAAGGATAGTGTATTCAGCTGAGGATCCAGTAACGTGGACCATAGGTCAGGCAAGTCCAGTGAATAGTAGGAGGGGCGGATCCAGAGATCTACAGGTGCAGTATAAACAAGTGGATCTTGAGGAGGTGGCAGACGGCAGAGAGACAGAGAAGTCCTGAAGTTCTACCACAGAGGGGCTAGGGAAGAGAAGGAGCTGGCATGGGAGGATGGAGAGTGGAAGGATGGCATGACCAGTCGGCCCATTGAGGAGGAACGGAGGGGGTGAGAGGGGGTGTAGGGAGACACAAGAGAGTTGAACGTAGGAGGGGGCAGTGTGGCGAAGAGAGCAGTAGGCAAGAACAAGGGTCTTGAATTGAATGCAAGCAGAGATAGGTAATCAGTAGAGTGGATATGCAACCGATTGAAATCATGCAAAATGAAAGCAAAATGAAAGTCAAAAACAAAAAAGTCAGAGAAATGTTGCAGCTGGGGGTTGAATGGGTGCAGTAGCTTGCACCGATTCTGCTATCCTGCTATCCAGGTAGTGTTTTGCCTTGCTAAAAAAAATCTCATTCCAACATTCCCAAAGAAAGGCGGTTTATTTTCAAGACACAGGTACAAATCATCTGAACTTGTTCATCATCTGAACACTGTTTTCTAGCAAAGACAATGACTGTGTGCCATTTACAATGGATTTCTGCAGTCCTGATGAATGACAGGACTGGTTTCACAATGAATCTCATAGTTCACTTGACAGTCTAGCCAATCTTATTCAAGATTGCAAGTAATTCGGTCCCAAGCTTAGAATTATGGCATGGAAACAGGGTTTTAAATACATCAAAACAAGAATAGCTAAACGCCAGTTACCTGTACTTCATTTGATACTAGCCAATTAACTTCACCTGTCCAGGTGCATTTGAAAACCAACCCAGCACTAAGTGCGAGAGCAGCATCAAATTCCAACTATTTAAGTCCTGCCTCAGCTGGTTTTCTAGTACATCACAATTACTTTTGTACAAGTTTTCTAAACATTTGGGGATTGTAATCCTTAAATATGTAATTCTATTCTGATCCCATCTTAACTGGAATTTATTTTTGATCTCTTGAGGTAAAGATTCTCCTATAACCATTGCTTCTGATTTTTCTTTGTTTAATTTATATCATGAAAGATTACCATATGCTGTGATAGTTTCCAACAGGGATGGATTTTACCGGTTTTAAGGTATATATAATACATTGTCTGCATAAAAAGCATTCTGTGTGTTTCTCGTTCTATATAAACTCCCTCGAAATCTTTATGTTGTCTTATACTTTCTGCTAATGGTTCTATACTGAGGGTAAAAATCAAGGGAGATAAAGGATCTCCTTGTCTTGTTCCTCTAGATAAGCTGAAACTCTCCGACAGTGTTCCATTAGCTTTTACTCTTGCGTTTGATTGTTTATACATTGCCTGTAGCCATCATATAAAATCACTATGGAAACCAAACTGTAACAATATAAAAGGCCATAACACCCTGTCAAACGTTATTTTCCGCCTCAAGAGTCAACATGAATATTTGTTGTTTTGTTTTCATTGCATAATTTATAATATTAAGAGTATGTTGGACATTGTCTGACAGTTGTCTATTTGGAATAAACCCTGTTTGGTCTGGGTTAATTATCGTTGGGACAATGTTTGCTAGTCTACTGGCTATAATTGATGTATTTTCTGGTCTCTGTTTAACAGGGCAATAGGCCTATATGATACGCAGTCAGTGGGGTCCTTGCCTTGTATCACTGTTATAACTGAACTGTTCCAGGTAGGAGCCCATTCCCCATTGTCCAAGGCCCAATTAAATACTTTACTTAAAATAGGGGTTAGTTGTTCTTGTAGTGCCTTATATAATTCGTTAGTATATCCATCGCTACCTATAGACATTTCGCTGTTATAAGTTTTTTAATCGTTGCTTATTTTGATCCTCTGTTACTTTGGGTGGTATAAGTTTTTGGAGATAAGCTTCAGATAATATTTTGCAAATTCTTCAATTATTTTATTTTTTCCTGTTAATATCTGCTTTGTCTTTTTCACTTGTATTTTTGTAATACAAGATTTCTGGTTTTATTTTTTTTTAGCCTAAACGCTAGAATCTTTGAAGCCCTTGGACCACTTTCATATTATTTCTGTTTAGTGAATATGAGAGCTCTCTCAGCCTTTTCTAATGCCACCCTCGCTCATTCTAGCCGACACAATGAGGTGCACCAGTGTTGGTCTATGGGGGTCCGTCCGTGGCAACCCCTGCAGAGTCCAGGAAATGGAACCAATGTTTGCGAAATGGAACCACAATCCTGGGTTTTCAGGTTCTCGAATGCAGCGGTTTATTAAGCCGGGACTCTACACTTAACAGGTAAAGCGTGCTGCTTTACCAAAGTGCTACCCAGACTGTGACAAATAAAAAAAGAAAAGAAAGTCCAAAGCACACTGTTTTGGCCGTGTGCTACAGCCAACTAAGTGCAGTCTCTGGTTTCCCTTTCTTGGTTTTCTTTATTCCTGCTTGGCTGTTTCCAAATCTTTCTCATTGTTCTTCAGCTCTCTCTTTTGTCACAGCTCTCGTTCGTCTCAGCCACAGCCCTCGATCGTCTTAGCAGCCCTTGTTCATCCCAGCACTCTTGTCTCTGCAGCCCCAGCTCTCTTTTGTCTCTGCAGCCCGTTCATCTCAGCAGCTCTCGTTCATCACCAGCACACTTGCCTTTGTCTTCACACCTACTTATCCCCCTGTCCAGGCCACGCACCCGGTGCACCAGCTACAAATCCCAAGCATGCACAACTTCCCGCTCTCAATCCCTTCATTGTTATAACATCTTATCCCCTGATTTGTGACAAGAATGTTGCAACTGGGTCCCACTCGCATGGCAAGCCGAGCTTCTGATTGGTGGTGATTCTCCCGTCTCTGACGACCCTGAACACCTGCTGCAGTTGAACCTTGACTCTGGATCACAGAACCTTCCTGAACCTGGTTACAGCAGCCCCAGGGTCTTTACAGTATTTAAGCCCCTTTCACACTCGTATGATCTATCTGGGTCAGGGATTTCACACTGCTTTTTGAAGAAGAATGGTCGACCTTGGTGACAGAAGCAAATACACAATGTGCATACGCAGTGCCCCGAAAGCAGCTTGTTACAGACACATCTATCCAAGTTTCTCTGGATAAATGGCGGTCGAGAGTTCAGTTCGAAGCAACAGACAAGCAAAACAAGTGCGAGAAGGAGAGCAGGTTGAGAGAGGGGAAGAGGGAATGGACTCGCCCCAGGTTAGGCTGCAGGAGCGGGGCTGAAGCGAAGCTGAAGCATCTTGTCTCCCGGAGAAAGCCGCAGCTCCTCCGCAGCAAAAAAGTAAATACATTAGGAAAGATAACCATGTAATAGGCCTCATACTCATATTTATGTAGTTATAAAACGAAAGCTGAATAAGATGTCTGTGTTATAAAGTGCCAGCGCAGCTTTACTTCAGTTCAAATGATCCAATTCTGATAAACTCTATGGACATAGAATAGCACAAGGGGCTAATTGTGGTTAGTGATTACTTGGGCTAAGTGCCAATGAACAGCTAGAGTGAGAACGTAGTTTAAGAGGACTTGCTGGCTTCCAAGACTATAGATTTTGCAAGATTTTATTTCACTGAATCAAGTTTTGGGTGCATGTCTGGATTTGTCTTTCTTTTCAAACAAAGAGGCATACAGTCTGATTGATGCCTTAGGTTGTCTAATTATATGCCATGGTTCATATTTTGCAATACATTTATAGCTGTTAAAAGATTACCCGATTTTATTTATTTATTCAATTTTAGTAATACCCCTGTTTTTTGTACATGCAGTACCTAAAGGTTTCCAGGTGAAAATCTGTGTTATTTTGAATAGTTGGACTTATTCAAAAGTTCAAAACACTCAATCAGAAATATACATACAGTTTTATTCTAAAAATGTTTTTTTATATATATTTACCAACATTTATTTACCAGGTTATTCCCATTTCACCTGGCTTTAGCTCCATGCTGAAAGTGTGTGTTTTCTTTTTCATGCACATATTGTTTTTTCCTTGCTCATGGTGGAAGCTGTGCCCTCAATGACTCGAGACAGGCCAGCCTTTTATTTACCAAACCAATGACGCATCCTGACCTTCGCTCCAGTGACCAGCCGTCCCAGACTCCTCAGCCAATGTACACGCACAGGGGGATCGGGGTTACTGGGTGCAAACAACTGTAGTAACGATCGAATTGGTTGTAAGTCACATGCAACTCGTGGTCTCTTATCTTTAGAGGGAGTATGTAGCTGTCGACTTCTGCGAACCCAAATACCTGTAGAATCAACTTTTTAAAGTATTTCAGGATCTGGAGATTTTTAGAAAGATGCCTTAAGTTGACCCTACACTCTACTGCTTAACTAATATGATGAGACTCCCCTTACCCTTTAGGGGTTTGTGGTTGGGAATGTTTAAGTAATTACAAACCGGTTTTCATTAAACATTTCTGATTGAGGGGTCAACAGTCTAAAGAATTAATCGATGAAGGCTCGTGTAGCCAGATAGCATCAGAAATAAGAGTCAGGAAAAGCTGCAGGTTAAGCGCATATTTGCACGTTTAACTGACAAACACAAAACACAGGAACAAACCAACTGTGGCACGACGGCCAAAATAAAGATTAAAACACAACAAGCAAATGTAAGCTGGGTATTCGCCTTCACTACTAAGTTGCAAACAAAACACAGTTACACTCACTTAACTCCCTTCTTCCACATAAAGGATTTCTCCCCCTTTTATAAAGGTGGCCATTCTCCAATTAGCACTCAATTACCTAAGTGGAGAATGGCCACAACTGTGATTACTGGCAGGGGCAGAATTAGCCCCACCCCTGCCAACCTTATATTCCCACAGACACGGCTTTTGCCCTGCCACAGCTCATCTGTGGGTACACAGTTTATTGGCGCACCAATATTTATCATTTGGCAAAATCTGTGCTAGAGTTCAAAGGAAGCTATAAGGTACCTCAGTGAATCTTTTATTGGAACAATTGACTATATTTTCAAACATGTTGCAGGCTACCGTTCATAAGAAAGCCCTCATGTCCAAAAGCATGGCTTGCTATATACTGTAATTGAGCCCTAGTACTTTTCTAAACCATGTTACATAAAAATAATTTGCTGTAAAATTTTCAGTATAAAGAATATGTGAGTAAAAATCAAGGTATAAGAGAGGTTTTATAAGTACTTTGGTAGTTGTGCAGTAACTAGTTGGCTTCAATGCAAGTAGGATATATGGTGTGCCTAAGAGCAGGGGTCTCCAGTCCTGGTCCTGGAAGGCCGGTGTTCCTCCTGGTTTTTGTTTCCTGTACCTTAAATTACTAAATTGGAGCAATTAAGTGCTTATTAGAAGCTTAATTGGTCCAATTAATGAATTTAGTGTATAGTTAGAACAAAAACCAGGAGGGCACACCAGCCCTCTAGGACCAGGATTGGAGACCCCTGCTGTAGGTGAAGCTTCTCTCCGCTGGTTGTGCTGCGTATCAGTATATGGAGAACAATTACAATGTGGAACACTCATGCCATTCACCTCGGGAGTGAAATTAATTTGTAATTATCTGAATATTCCAGAACTGTATCTAATGGGGGATTGACACAAGGCAGAAAGATGAGAAGTTTGCTTAGGACTCGAGGCGTGAACTGAGTTCTGACAAGTAAACCCTGCTGAGCAGTGAGCACATGGCAGGTGCTGTGTTTTGCCTGAGCAGTCACTGTTAAGGCATGTAGACACTATAAATGTAGACACTATAAACTGCTAATTATCCTGCCTGTTTCTACATTTCAGGTGCCTTGTTCTCCAGTCCGAAGTCCAGAGCTTCATTGAGAAGTGCATGGTTGCCACAGGAGCCAAGCCTTCACATGCTAAATCCCTGGCAGACGTTCTGGTAGAAGGGGATTGCAGAGGTCATTACAGCCATGGACTAAACCGAATGGGTCAGTAATCACTGCTTCTGTATCTGTGGAAATCACTTTGGAATGGCTAACATCATTTGAGATGTGGGTCCACTTATAAGGCATGTGTGGTTTGCAACTGTAAAGTAAACATTTAGGAGATACAAGCCAAGAGGTCCATTTCCTTGTAAGGTTCAAATTTAAGAAGACTCTCTAGAGATTTCTACAGGCTGTACAGGGATGGCCTAAATGTCCAATTTGCACTGGGCTAAAAATCATCACATAACCTGTGGTTTAGGAATTTTTACCAACATTGGTGAAATTTAGTCCTGTGTGAACCATCCATTTATTTTTATTCCAGATAATTTTCTTAGATGTTCTCTGATTTTTTTATTTATTTATTTTTTACAGGAAATCGGGACCTTCTGTAAAATGTCAGACTTAGGCACCCTGTCTTTTTACTCCCATGCGAATCGTCCATGTCAGTGTTATGTTAGAATTGATACAGCATTTCCAGGGTATTCACCTCAAAGCAGCACCAGACTTTACAATATATCATAATAAAATAATAAAATTGGTTCGATCTGTCCTGAGATTCTCCAGTTAAGTAAAATGCAACGCTTGGGTATAACCAAATTGGGGGATCGGGGGGAAAATACAAAACATAATTAAAAAAATGGATACTTTGAACAGTGCATTAGAAGTAGAGCCCTTTGTTTTTCGCCGATACAAACTAGCACAAAATAAAATGAAATGCAAATATATAAAATGAAATGCAAATATAAAATGAAATAAAACTCAAAATCATTATAAAGCAAACATAGAATTACATTTTTAAATGAGGAGGTTTATACAAAAAATACTTTAATTAAATACTCAGCCGTTACCATAGCAATGGGTAGATTGCTGTATGTGCAATTATTATGACAGCCCCCCAATAGTAGGGCAGTGTAAATATATATATTTTTTATTTTATCGTATTGTATTTTTATAGAGGGATGACCAGTATTTACTGTAAATAGGAGTGGGGACTGTACGTTACCATTACTGTCGCTAATAAGAAATTTGTCACAAGATGGCAGAAAGAGAGTTTGGCATAAAATTGGCATTTTCCTGGGCACTGCACCCATATTTCAAATCTGATCACTACAAAAAGTAATAGCAACTAAATTCAAATATATTGGAAGAGCTGAGCGAAAAAATCGAGTTGATAGGTTGAAAACTGGAGGAGATACCGTTAAAAAAAACTAAGGCGGAATAATAATAATAAAGAAACCGAGAGAAAAAAAATTCTAAAAAATTTAAACTATTTCACGGGGCTCTATTTAGAAGGTATGTATGGAAATGCATATCACTCAAGGGACAAAATGGTAATTCTAGCCTTTGGAAAAGAAGGTACAACAAAATGAGTTATTTACACCCGGTTCGTTGTTTACAAATCATGCACAAAAGCGCCCTCTTTGGCCACAACATCGCATTTCATTCAATTTACCAACTTTTATATGTGCCTTGAAGCTATTACAGATAATATAGGATATGAGTTCTGGTATTTCTTTTTTTAAGGTCCTACATTTTAATAAGTCATTTATGTGTTGCTTCCAGTCTGACTTCATCCGAACCAGTCTTGGTGACCTTTATGACATGTCTGTTTATCCAAACTTTACAGTGTCGTTTATCAGAGTATAACAGGATTTCAAAGTGAATGGCATATAAACAGTAAAGCTCATTTGTTGTACTTTTATTTCCTCAGATATGTATGTAAAAGATATCCAGACTGGAATCTGTTCAAAAGATGGGGAGCCCATTATTGAAAAGGAGTCGGTGGCCACAGCGCTGGTGAATGGTGAAAATGTTCTGGGGCCAGTGGTTGGGAACTTCTGCATGGATCTGGCGATTAAAAAAGCAAAAGATGTTGGCATAGGCTGGGTGGTAGCCAAGGGTAAGTATTCATCCACAGCGAACTAAAACAAGAGGTATGGATGGTAGTAAAAATGCACTTCTGTACTTGAATAATCCCAAACACGATCAGTTCTATTCTAATATAAGTTTAGTTTCTGAAATCTGTTCAATTAGTGTGGATTTAATGTGTGATCTTTGTTTTTCCAGGCTCAAACCACTATGGGATTGCTGGATATTATGCTATGCAAGCTCTGAAACAAGACATGATTGTGAGCTGCCCCCTTTATTCAAATTAACTACAGCATTTGACTTCATCCTAACGTGTCAGTTTAATTCTGCTTTTGTTTGTTGTTTAGGGTATGAGTTACACCAACACATCACCATTGGTGGTTCCTACCAGAGCAAGAGACGTAAGCAGCTCTTTTATATTAGTGTGTGTGTGTGTGTGTTTGATGCTGTAAGCGGAGAAAACACTTGTAATTGCCCTGTTCACTAGTCTGATATACAGTGGATCATTATGTCACAAGATACATTTGCACAGGATCTCAAAATTTCAAATTACCTTGAGATCACAAGATAAATGACCTCAACATAACAGTCTGACATGTCAAGGTACTCAGAGAATTTATCTTGAGATCTTGACATTTTAAATGTAGAAAAGTAAGACACTGTACAAAAAAGTCTTCCAAATCCTAAACACTGAAATACATCAATTTAATTGTATTGATTTTATATATATATATATATATATATATATATATATATATATATATATATATATATATATATTATTACTTTTGTTTAGTGCACTTTGGGGACCAATCCAATCAGTGTGGCGGCACCTGCTAACGATGGTGACAGCTTTGTACTGGACATGGCTACTTCCGCAGTGGCATTGGGAAAGGTACTGTGAAAATACAGGCTTTGTCTTTAAGCATGCACATGACATACTTGCACATTTTTAATATAGATCTTGTTCCCTGAAGTTGGCAACTTAACCCCATGAATGGAAATAAGACTCCTATTGCATGACAGTTTCACCCATTCAACCAATACATGGTTGATTAGACAGTGTGTAGATAACAAGTTCAGGTGTGCCTTATTAAACCCATAGTAAAACCAGGAATGAATAGAACTGCTTTGCAATGGGAGTCTTATTTCCATCCTTGTAACCTGAGGTTATTGTTGAGTTTTGTGTTGCAGCTGCATCTCAAAAGGCAGAACTGGTAATATAACCTATGCAAAATTAATTGTAATGTGGAGAGATTTCACAATAGCTTGAACAGGTCCCAGACTCTCCTGCATATAATTACAGGACATGAGGCGAGGAGCAAAGTCCTTGACAAATGTGTTGAGTGTTTGTGTAATATATGCAATCTGTGAATCAGCAGGAAAGTATTAAATACTGTTAAATACTGATTTTTCACTTTTTCTTAAGTAAATGTTGGTTTCTATTTTTCTGCAAAAAGCACAAAACCAAGGCTTTAATTATCAATTTTCTTACCTCCTAGCAAGACCACCCTGTTTAGACTGCACTTTTAGATCTCTTGATCTATCCCTCCTATGCACCATGTTACTGGATCCTCAGCTGACTCACTATCCTTGCACTATTGCACTACTAATATGTAACTGTTGATATAACTTGTTGCTATCCTAACTTGTTGCATCCTATTTCATATTGTATTTAAGTATTATTATTTGCACTTATTGTAAACTACACTGTATTTAAATATCAATTTTGCATTGTAACCCTGTATTGCCCTGTAAGGCCTGTAAGTCGCCTTGGATAATAATTTCCAATATTGTAGGGTTAGGCTCTTTTGAAATGACCATGTGTAACAGGCAGTGTTGTGTGATACACTGCAGTTACAGATTCTGACATTAAATGCGCTATAATTTATAATGCAGACCAGTCTGGCACTTCTGCATAGATGCTTACTTGTGGTGTGCATGATTGCTGGTTGGGGCCCAGCCTCTGCCCTGTCACACATGGAAATTGACCTTTACCAGGAAGGAGATTAATTTTCTACCTGATACCTATATTCACTATGTTTTTATAAATCACATCCAAATCCAAAAGCTTCCCTGCCATTTGACTGCAGGTTGAGCTGCATCACCGGAGTGGAGATACCATCCCCGAGGGCTGGGGCTGCGACTCCCACGGCAAGCTGAGCACCGACCCTGGGAAGGTGCTGAGTGGAGGGGGGCTGCTGCCCATTGGGGGTTGTGAGGCTACAGGTGAGTCCAGAGATCTGAAACTTGAACAGTGGTGACACCAAACGTTAAGAGAGTAACCGTACCAAGTACCTAACTTTAATTAAACCATGTGGACATTATTAAAGATGAATAAAACAAAACACACATTTAATAATGCTTTACTAAAAATGATTCTGGATGTGTAAATGGAAATAGCTAAACTGTAAAAAGACACATTGCACTGATTAAATTCATAGGTGTGAATTGAGCTGTTTGGGGCTCAATATCTGTCCTGTTTTTCGCTATAACTTGAGTATGTTCAATAGAAACGTGACCTTTTTTATCATTTCTTTTTTGTCTACATGCAAGGTGGTTACAAGGGCTTTGGTCTGGGAATGATGGTCGAGGTGTTCTGTGGCATACTGGCTGGCTCCCACTACAGCAAACACATCCGTACATGGAAGGTTACAGACAGTGTAGCAAATCTGGTATGGAGTGAGATCCACCATTTAATGGGTTAGCAGGGGCCTGTGCATTAAATGGATACTGTGCTGTGTTGAAACTGAGCTTACAAGTCTTCATTACCACTGCTGCCCCCTGCTGTGTATTTCAAGCACTGAGGTCAGTTTGTTTTTTGAGATTGGTTGTTCCACTTGATCCATTTGTTTTGCCCTAGTTTATAGCTGCTACACCCTGGCAGTACTGTGTGGTCCCGACGTGTGATTATTTTTTAGTGGAACTGAAGTAGACACATCTCTTTGAAAGGACCTAATTTTGCCAAACTGTACGTGAGGAAGGAAGGGGAGGCTGTGTGGTCCAGTGGTTAAAGAAAAGGGCTTGTAACCAGGAGGTCCCCGGTTCAAATCCCACCTCAGCCACAGACGCATTGTGTGACCCTGAGCAAGTCACTTAACCTCCATGTGCTCCGTCTTTTGGGTGAGACATAGTTGTAAGTGACTCTGCAGCTGATGCATAGTTCACACACCCTAGTCTCTGTAAGTTGCCTTGGATAAAGGCATCTGCTAAATAAAATAAATAAAGGGGAGGATTGTTCACCACCACTGCAGACAGGGATGCATTGGAGGCAGCTTTGTGTACTGTATGTTATTATTTAGCTGACGCCCTTATCCAGGGTGACTTACAATTGTTACAAGATATCATAATATTTTTTACATACAATTACCCATTTATACAGTTGGGTTTTTACTGGAGCAATCTAGGTAAAGTACCTTGCTCAAGGGTACAGCAGCAGTGTCCCCAACCTAGGATTGAACCCACGACCCTCCGGTCAAGAGTCCAGAGCCCTAACCTCTACTCCACACTGCTGCCTGTATGTGTTACACTTCCGGGTTTTACACAATATCCAGTTTTACAAATGTGCTGAGACACAGGACTTTCTTCACAACTATTCAAATGGCTGAAAATACAAAGATTCTTGTCAGTGTCTCGTATTCATTTTACATGTGGTTGATTGTAGGTGCTCTTTTCATCATATAGTTTTGTATTCACAGTTGTGCCAGGGATATATGTTACTAGCATACTGTTTTTTTGTTTCTTATTCCAATGGAGTGAATATTAAGTGCTCAAATCCTGGACATTTTTTACATTTTTCTGTAAGTTTGGTAAGCTTGGATATATTTGCATAATACATAAATGTATATTATGTCTATGGCTATATATATAAGTCTATGGCTCTTGTTTTCAGGGCCAGTGCTTTGTTGCTATAAACCCTGAAAACTTTGCTCCTGGATTCAAGGACAGAATGTCTGACCTGCTCACTTTGCACAGAGATTTGGAACCTGTAAGTAACCCATTCTACTAGCCACTTACTGCAACACCTTCATTTAAGGGAGGGTTACTAAATACGAGTAATTAGGTCTATTGTACACGTGAAACATGGTATTTACTTTAAATGTAAGGAATGCAGGGTATTTGGGGAAAAATACTTTTTATATTCCAGTGTGTGTGTGGTGTGTATAGCTGGCTCTGGATAATATGTATTCTAACTTCCACTAAGATTCTAAATGCAAATGTATTTGTCAATAAAAGAATAAGTTGAAAATGTATATTTAATAGATAAAACATTTAAAACATAATCAATTTTCTATAAATTAGTTTTCATTTAAAGTATTATATACAAGGAAAAAGTAAAACTGATATATTATTTTGCCATCTTTTTTATTTTTCTGTAAATTTCCACAAACAGTATTCAATTACAATGGCTTACAATGTGACAAGATGAAACATTTTAAACAATAGTTTAGTTTATTAGGATTATTTCGGTTTAGTAAAATACTGAACTATTTTCGTTTAATCATTCAAACTACTGCAATCTTTCCACTGGCTTTTTAAAAAGTAGTATGATCACACTTTACGCAAGATGGTAGTGATACAGAATCTAAACTGTGCATACATTCAATAGATATGTATTAACACTTTACATGGGCTCATTGCAACCAGTTACAAACATAACATCTAATGTGTTGGAAATAGTCCTGAATGCTTCCCTGCTCCATACTTCCATGTGTGTGGAGCTCATGGTGTGACTGTTTAAATGGCAGGCTGAACCTGGGACCCCAGTAATGGTGCCAGGAGACCCAGAGAGAATAAACATAAAGAGATGCAAGGAACTGGGAGGGCTGTCTTATCATATCAACGTCATCAACCACATGGTAGGTGCAACTGTTAATCCCGAAGCAGTTTGTGAGTCTAACAAAATCATTTCCTAATGACTTACGGGTCAAAGAATCTTACTGGCTAATCTGTCATCTGGGAAAGCAGCTGGTTGGTTCTTGACAGGAAGGTCCTGAACAGGGGATAATTTCACTCTCCAGGTGGAACGACCAAGGAAGTGCAAGACAATCTGAAAGCATGTCTTGCAAACTATTTTCTTTAACTGAGTATTAATCAATCACTGTATTTATATAGCGCTTTTCATACCACAGCATCTCAAAACGCTTTACATGTCAGCTGAAACAGAAAGAAGTATGCAGTATCAAGAAGTAGTAAAAATGGCAAAAATAACAATAAATAATATTAATTGTAATATCAATAATTAATAATACAATAAAATGACAATTGAAGAATACAGTAAACCATTTCGTAAACCACTTTTGAATATAACAAAAAGCAAAACACACAATCTCTAGTAATTTAACAAATAATCTTTATATAAAAACCACATATTTCATTTAAAGTATTCATTCATGACATAAGTACTGGCACCCCTACTTTTGCTTTTATTACAGCTCTCAGGTGTTTATGATAATTCTTAACCAGTACTGTACGTTACTTGTTGGTGAAATCTGGGCCCATTCTGTCTTGCATATTTCCTTCAGCTCAAACAGATTGGATACCAATGCTTATTTACATATCAGTTCAAAGCATTTCTATTGGATTGAAATCTGGTGATTGTGAAGGCCATTCCAGAACGTTTATCTTCATTTTTTTCAAGTATTCAAGTTGACTTAACCGTATGCTTTGGGTCATTGTCGTATTGGAAAATTAAACTGTCTGCCAATCAGCCTTTGTCTTGACCATCATCTGCTGTGTTGCCAAAACAGTTGGAAATAATAACCTATTTTGCTGTCTATTGACTTTATAACACAGCTTGGTTACTCTGTAATGGTTTTCAATCAATTAATATTAATTAGTTATATTCCATTTTCAGATATCTTTAGTAATGGTGCCAGTACTTTTGTCATGAACAGATATTTGAAATTGCTTTTGTTGTTTTATAAAGATTGTTTGTTAAACTACAAGAAATTGTGCATTTTGGTTTTTGTCATATTAATTAAAATGCTTGTATTTAACATGCTTTCTGAATCTTAGGGTGCCAATAACTTTGTCTGCGATCGTATATTATGTATTTATTTTGTCTTTATCCAAGGCGACTTACAGATGTTACAGGGCAGTAGGGTTACAATGCAAGCTTAGTAAATACAGCGTAGTTTACAATAAGTGCAACAATACTACTAAAATACTATATGAACTAGGATTCAACAAGCTAGATCTACAATAACATAGTGCAAAGAGAGTGCATTAGCTGAGGATACTGTAATGTGGTACATAGGTCTGGCAAGACCAGTGCATAATAGGAGCAGCAGAGCAAGAGATCTATAAGTGCAACCTAAACAGGGGGGTCTTCAGGAGGCGGCAGAAGGTGGTGAGAGACGGAGCAGTCCTGAAGTTTGGTAGCTGGTTCAACCATAGAGGGGCTAGAGAAGAGAAGGAGCAGGCATGGGAGGATGGAGAGTGGAGAGAAGGCATGACAAGTCGGCCAGTAGAGGAGGAGTGGAGAGGGTGAGAGGGGGGTGTGTATATAGATAGATAGATAGATAGATAGATAGATAGATAGATAGATAGATAGATAGATAGATAGATAAATAGATAGATAGATAGATATCTATTTTAAAATGCCTATATATACACCTAGATATTCAGACCTATATAGTGAACGGATGTGCATGGCAGGAAAAATGTATTTTGTGAATTACTTTCATTTTAAAATGTAAGTAGCAAATTAGTAGTAACTTTCTTACCCTCTGTCCTCAACCTCTGTTACTTCAATACAATGTCCATGAATCCAGTCAGTACATATTAACCATAAGTGTCACACACACAATTCTGGGTAATCAGGGTATGCACATTTTAGCATTACAACAGCCAATCAAATTGCATGAAAAGTCTCATGCGCCCCAAACAGGACGAAACATGTTGCAGTTGTTGTGCTGCCTTTTAAAACGCTGTGAATGTAGAAGCCATTTGGTGATTGGCTCGATTTGATTGACTCTTGTAATGCTAAAATGTCCATGTCCCAATTACCCATAATTATTAGCTACTGCTTTTCTCTGCTCATGTGTGGTGATTTCAATATACATGTGGACTCTCCTTCCACTATGGCTGTAGAATATAATTATATTCTTTATTCTTTTGGGCTTTCCCAAGTGATTCAATCCCCCCACACATGTTCATGGACAAATCTTAGATCTTTATATCTGTAAAGGTAGAGAACTTTCTGATCTTGTGTTATAAGATCTAACTATATCTGATCATTTCCTTAAAAATGTATTTTCCTTCTTTTGACCAACCTAAACAAACTAAGGAAATGACTTACTGTACAAAGAGTCTTTTAGATCCAGTGGCCTTTAATGAATGTCTTGCCTCTTCACCATTAGTAAATGTAGTACCAAGTAATGTTAACCATATTGTCCCACTTAAAACTCGAATTATTAAAATAAGACGTTCTACTCCTTGGTTCAATGATGAGCTTAGGGCTCTAAAAACAACTGGCAGAAAACTGGACAGCCAGTGGAAGTGATCGGGTCTTGTTGTTCACAATGTGGGAAAAATACCATCTTGATTACAGATTAGCTATACATTCTGCTAGGTTTAATTATCATTCTTCTATTATAACTGAGTGGCAGGGAGTACTATTTCACATTTTAATCAGTTTATAACACTGTGACACCTGTCACAATTATGGAGACAGAAGTAGAGAAATCATAAACTCACTTCCCAGCAAACAGCACAGCATAGATACATCTATTTGAATTCCATAGAATCTATGAAGGCCCTTTAAACATTTAGCTTATTAGCCATGCTAATGCCTGTGATGATGATGATAAACATTAGATACAAATGTATGCATGTGCGCAAATTTCACATGCTTAAGCATACAAATATTTGAATTGCTCCGAAGGCCAAATTTGAATGAAAATGGCTAAGTTTGGAAATAAGCGTGGCAGGCTTGCAACGCTCAGAATGTTTCCATTACATACAATGTTGTGTAGTATTCCAATTCTATGCATTCACGCGTAGCTCTTGTGCATTTCTGCTGTATTGGTATTAAATGCGCAGGTAGTTTTGTGAGGCACAAACACATTTGCGAATTGAGCAAAAAACTGCTATTTTCCAACTTCGTGCAATTGTTTTGTGCTGTGTTTGAAAATATCAATTTTTGTGCCAAAGCACACATTTTTGCGAGGCACAAATTTTGCGAGGGGATTGCGCATCGATTCGAATATCTGCTGATGCTGAGATCTGGTGACTACAATGATAAAATGTAGCTCTTGTGGTGGAAGTGCCTTTAGGCATTATGCACCTGTATTATGGAACAATCTTTGAATTTAAATCTGTAAAGATTACTCAATAAATGCATTTAAATCAAGCTTAAAACACATCTTCATGCAGAGGCCTTTTTGTAGATTGGGATGGCCTATTTTAAAATTTTGTTAAAATGTATTTTATTTTTTTCCCCATATGTTTTTTTTTATATTTTATTGTATACTATATTATATTATTGTATAGTATATTTATTTGTAATGTGAAGTGCTCTGGGATGCCTTGGCATGAAAGGCACTATACAAAATAAATGTGATTGATTTATTGATTGATTGATAATTTGAAAGCTACTTTTATTTATATATTGTTTGTGTTTTTCAGAATAAGGTTGCTAAGACCCTGGGTGTAACTCCTGAACTTCCAGTGAACCGACCCCTGGCTTGATAGCCTATTTCTACTGTGGACAGATCCCTGTCTTGATAGAGCTATTCAGAATGCCTTGATTTGTTTTTGTTTTTTTATTTTTGTATCAATATGCCTATACAAAAATAGTAATTGTTAAGGCTGCTTAGAACTGTATTGTTGGACGCACATTACAATTTTGATGTAGACATTTTTATCCAAACTTTGCTCAGGTCAAACTGTTTTACCTTTCCTATTACAGTACCTCAGGTAGTTTTGATACAGAATTGGTTTGGTGGTAATGCATTTTTATAACTTTTAAACACAAACTGCTAAACGTATATCAATTTCTGTTCAGTTATTATTCTGGTTAAACATTTTAATGAAATAAATAGAAAAATAATAAAATGTGTGTTTTAAAATAAAAATGACTTTCTATGTACCTACATAGATAGTTACTGTCCTCCCATGTATTTCAATATTATTGCCCTATGACAGATTGTTGTTCAGTAGGCCAGTGAATTCCAAGTTCTTAATCCAATCAAGCACTATCGGGTCCCATTCCCCCAGACTTGGGCACACTTTTCTACAGAACGGATGGACGTGCACAATAGAAAGATTTATTGAATTATTTTGTTGGCTGCAATTGTTTTCAGCTGCATTTTGACTGGCACAAGCCCTGTTCTGAACACCATTCCTGATGAGCATGCTGTTGCAATGACTACCCTCCTCTCCCTCTGTATGCAGGTCTCAGAGAGAATGCTTGGAAGTAATTCTCAGGGTAGGTTCAGTGAGCACACGGGGCGCGAAACAGGAACAGATTTCAGCAGTGCTGAGTTTTTGGAGTGATTGGAGATCCAGTTTGTTTGGAAAAAGAAGACTTAAATACTTATAATATTTGATTATTTATATTTTACAGATTCTTTATGATTAGATAACTGACGAAATTGAGAATTGTATAAAAACCCAACAGCTAATATTTCTGCCTTCAGTGTTAGTGGGTTAAATAAATACATATTGTACCAAACATTCACAAGTGGGAAATATCAATAATACAGCCAGTCTTTGACCAATAATACAGAAAAAATTGAATTGCAGAATTTGCATATCCTCACAAAGCAATCTATTCCCCATTATTTATTAACTTGTACACATTGTTCTTTACATGAGATTGTGCTTTTGAGTTACTGGGAGATACCAAACAAACCAGTAATAGCACACACTTGTATCAAACAGTCAGTTAATATTTTAACCCAATTAACCTTTCATTGCAGAGGACTTGATAAACCCTGTCAATATTCATCTCAAGAGGTAAATACAGGTTTAGACAATGACCAGTACATCTTCTCAACTGATTTCTGCTTTGGTTGAACCAAAGAAATGTAATTATTAACTGCAAAATTGAGTTTTTGTGAATAAAAACAAAGCATTCCCAGTAGCATACTCAATGCAGAGTGTTTAAACCGTGGGTTATGCATTTTTTAGAAGTATAAATGCTCCGGTAAACATTAAATAATAACTCACACTTTTACGTTTTTTTTTTATTTTTTATGTATTTATTAGGCACGGCTGCATTTTAGTACCAGCAATAGAGACTGGTTGAATTTGTTTTCAATGAGTACATCCAAATTATTCTGTGTATTGTTTCTCGATTGGATAAATGTCTTACTTGCAAAAGAAAAACGAAGGAAGCAAACACAAAAGAGCACAAAGTGCAAGTTATATCGAGTCCTTTTGGATAATTGTTATGTTGGCTTTAATAAAAAGTTATACCTTGA
Organism: Acipenser ruthenus; assembly: GCF_902713425.1. Lineage (NCBI taxonomy): Eukaryota > Metazoa > Chordata > Actinopteri > Acipenseriformes > Acipenseridae > Acipenser > Acipenser ruthenus. The sequence goes on from NC_081215.1 coordinate 16,470,130, forward strand.
GGTTAATGTTTTTGATATTGCAAACATTTAAACGGCACACCATTATGCTGAGATGGGAAGTAAATCGTAAAGTAATCATTTACAGTGTAGACTTTTGTATTATTTATAGTAACCGAATAGAAAGCTAATGTGTTTCCGAGGAGATTCCCAAGTACTGTCTTTTAATTTTGTGCATCCAAAGACTAAATTTTTAAGAATTACACCCATCATTTTCGTAGAGCATTTGTAGTGATTGAAGGTTCTGAGATCATACAGTATAAAGTCAGTCTGTCGGGTCCAGCAAATGAAAATGCCATCTATCAAAGCAAAACACACAAACAAAAAGTACAATGCTCGTTTAACCGTGACTGGAGTAAAAAATATTCATTTATTCTGTGCAGCAGTTAAAACGCATGGGGGCACGTCTTTGGATGCCCGGCGTACCCCCTTAGACGGCTTGCTCACTAAAATCTTTAGTGTTTTTACAAAGAGGGGGTTATACCCTATCTAGAGATACCTCGATATTTAGTGAGCAAGCCGTCTAAGGGGGGTAAATGGGTCATCCAAAGACGTGCCCCCATGCGTTCTGCATAGGTTATAATGGGCTACACTTTGGGGTGCTGCTGATCGTGGGGTACGGCTTGCTCACTAAAATCTTTAGTGGCTTTGCAAAGAGGGTGTTATAACCTATCTAGGCATACCTCGATATTTAGTGAGCAAGCCGTCTAAGAGGGGTAAATGGGGCGAAACAAGCGGGTAATATAGGGTACTGCCATGCTGCTGTTACAGATTTGTTATTAATATTTTAGTTTTTTTTTTTTTTAAAGGAGCGATTATTTGTTAAATAGTAGCAATATATTAATTGAGGAAGATGTGTAAGTGAGTTAAAACACGCAGAAAAAGGATGCACTGCTTTGTCAACTACATCGCAAATAAGGAACCAGGAATAAGTAACCAACTTCCAGGTGGTCACAGTATTGTACTTATAATCTTTTCATTAACTATTTCCTTACAAAACCATACATAGCCTAGTTCCACAGTTCCATTCTATGGCATACATGTCACAGTCAGGCATTTTTTTGCCTAATTATTTAAACCACATGACTGCCTCCGGATACATCCGAGGCATGTCTCTGCACAGCTCTTCGCCCCCCTTACACCTGAGAGATATTGCACAGTACAACCCAGCAGGTGGTGCAAATTAACGATATACGTTCCTTAAAGGTACAGGAACCAATCAGTAAATAATCGTTAAAATGGGCAAGAGAATTATTACATTTTGTACACCCTTGTATCCCACTTTTAAATAGAGATTTTACACTGTTATAATATAATTCTGACATTGAAGTTTGGTTTCTAATACAGCTATCAGCATTTTATTATGTAGCACAATTTTGGGTATAAGACAATTCGTTTTATTTTTAAAATCATTCCTTTCATGGTGAACTGGTAATTCTTATGTATTCTACATATTCTGAATACTCTGATTTCCAGTTATAAAATGACGACTGGATAGTTGGGTTAATACTAATAAGGCAGTTTTTCTACGCAGAATTACCTGTTTTACATGACATCTGTTGTGTCTGGTTCAATGTTTTATAACAGGTAATTTATAAGCTGCACAACTGTATTTCAGGATCTGGGTAGAGTTCCTTATTTTAAATATGCACTATTAACACTGCAGTTACTGAGAGCTGCATTATTCATTTAGACCAGTAGAGGGCACCAGTTGATTACTGTTTAATGTAAAATATACCTGTATACAATTTCAACATCTTTGATACCCCTTTGTTTTTATGATTATGTAATGGTCTTTAAATTAAAATGGATTTATTGTAATTTTTTTAATCAATCATTTCATTACATGGGGGATAAAAATATTTTTTTTCTGCATGGAGTTCTATTTCTCTACTATAAAGACTGTATTTTCTGTATTACTCAATCTAACTAACTGCCAAAGATGCTTTTAACATTGAAAATAAAGATTATAAATGCGTGATAACACTGCTTACCTGGTTATCCCCAGGGAAACATTGTCCGGGTCGTTTCAAGGAGATCTTGTCTGTGCAGGCACCATATGCTAGCATTAAAGATCATGCAGGCACATACAGAGGGTCCTCAGAATCCCATAACAAGGTAATAGCAAAATGTCTTCTGAAACTTCTATAGGAGGCTAAGAGTAAACGTTTGGTAATATTGAACATACTACATACTGTACTTTATAGAACACTGATTCTATCCATGTAACAGTTTAAATGTATATGTATTATACTGATAGGCATGGACTACATGGGTATTTTTATATATTAAGTGGAGCAACAATCTATTTGGCTAAAAACATTGGCTAATATAGTTATAATAAATGCTTTGTTTAAATGTGTATGCGCACCAACAATGCACAGAACAAATAAGTAAATAAATAGCCCACTGCCTTGTCACTTGCATAATTCCTATGACAGATGGCTACCTATCTCTGCTCACATTCAATTCAAGACCCTTCTTGCCTACCACTCTCTTCACCACACTCCCCCTCCTCCCTCCAATCCCCCCATGTCTTCCTACCCCCCCCCCCCCCCCCCCCCCCCCAGTCCTCTCCGCTCCTCCTCTACAGGCCGACTGGTCATGCCTCCCTCCACTCTCCATTCTCCCGTGCCGACTCCATCTCTTCCATAGCCCCTCTGTGGTGGAACCAGCTACTGGAGAACTTCAGGACTGCTCCATCTCTCACTGCCTTCCACCACCTCAAGACCCATCTGTTTAGACTGCACTTGTAGATCACTGAACCTACCCCTCCTACTATGCACTGGATTTGCCTGACCTCAGCACCACATTACTGGATCTTCAGCTAATGCACTGTCATTGCACTGTTGCACAACTATTATGTAATTGAAGATACAAATGGTCTTAATCCATATTGTATTCTAGTAGTATGTGCACTTACTGTAAACTACACTGTACTTAAATATTGCTCTTGCACTGTAACCTTGTACCTGCCAAATAAACTAACAATGATTTAGAAAGTTAAAAGAGAAGCACATACCGTTTACTATCAATGTGACATTGTAAAAAAGTAAATTATTATAAACTTGAAAATATAATATACACATACCTACCTTCTTTAAAGCATAATGTTTTTAGCAAACATGAGCATATAATCACTGATGTTTGTAAGAGGTGCGTTTACTGAAGTGCTAGCATGTGAAAACTTAGCACTGGGACATGCCTAATGTCATGGTGGGCCTTGAGCCAAGAACGTTTGGAAACCCAAAGGCTTACATCATTACATTGTAGAAATGTTCGTCATCACTTATTTACAATTACCCTGCAGCAATGTAAATCTGTCTGGCTAATGACACTGGGTGCTTAAATATTGTTGTTTTGTCTGTTGGATAGAAATAGAATTGACATACCCCACCGGGTCAAAACTCGGCGCATTACAAAAAAACTATAAGGTTGCCTGTGTACCCCAATGTAACTTGATAACTTCTGACCGCTCTCGTCTCGACAGTTGTTTTTGTAGACGCCCATTTGGCGGATACGGCGTAGTGATGATGTAAAGCTTTTGGGCTGCTTAAGGTAAAAAAAAAAGTGAATGAGTGCATGTGCATGTTGAAAATATTCATAGTAACAATCTTTTCGCCTAGAAACGTTGGATAATAGCCAAAATAACCGTGTTGCAATGTGTATGCATACCGATAGTACGCCGAACAAACATAAATACATATCCCAGTGCTTAGTTCTGACTCGCCACCGCCAGTGTGGACTAATTCCTATGACGCACGGATGATTTTGAAAGTCATAAAGTAAGCACGCTGTGAGAAACTTTGTAATAAATAAATACACCAATAAATAAATTAAATAAAATTCAATATACACATGAAAATATAATATACACATATCTACCTTTTTAAAGGGAAGAACTTTGTCACTCGCCAGTGTTGCATACTGGCTATGATGGATGATTTGGGACTTTAAAAAGTCAAAGAAGATGGAAGCATATACCGATTACTATCAATGTAACATAAAACACATATTGAGTTGCGTGTGACTTATGTTGTGATGATACAATTGGCGACTTCTTTGTCGCTAGTCGTTTTGACAATGTTTTTTTTGCAAGGGACAACTAAAAGTCACTAGATCTAGCGACAAAATAGCTAAGTTGGCAACACTGGCGCAAATGCGAGTGCAAGCGCAAATGGCCATGCCCCCGATTCTGTGCAGAAATGGAGCAGAGACGTAAAAACCCCCCCCCACTGTGCTGAAATGGTATTCTGAAGACGTCCTGCGCAGTTATAAAGCGCCTGCCCCATCGCCACATGTCCATAAATTTCGGGGTGTGGTATCATTAACATATCCACAAAGCGATTCTGATGACAGCGCAATGGTCCCAAATAGACAATTGAGCATTGCGTTAAGAACCGCTGAAACCAGGTTTATTTAGTGGCGCAATCAGGAACTTTAACAATTGAACACACTATAAAAAGCAAAGTAGTCCTAAGTAGCAACTGCGTGCGCTTGGACTGACATAGAAAGAGGAAATCAAAGAAAGAAAAGAAAAAAGAACCTAAGACGAAAAAACGACAAAACGTAAGAAACTAACAATGTTATTCCCAAATTAATAATAAACAAATATATGAATTTAAAAAAAAAAAAAGCAGCATAACAGGAGCGCCAGTTCTGTATCTGTATGTCTGTCCTTTCATTCCCTGGTTCCCTTATGAAAATAACCTATAGGTTACCTATAGAATACGTCTATAGAATTCTATAGGCTATTGTATTGAACCTATAGGTTTTTATAGAGAATTGGGACATTTGGCTTATAGGCTATAGAAACCTATAGGCGCCTATAGAGAATTGGGACATTTGGCCGATAGGTCTATAGAAACCTATAGGTTATTTTCATAAGGGTTGTTGCTAGTGCTGTGTGTGTCTGTGTGCGTGTATCATTGCAACTTTAAACAAGTTAAGTTTACACAGCAGTTAACACAATGTATTTGCTTTGTTTCCGTGATTGAAATAAGTCACTGCTATCGGCAGACCAGAAACAAGCTATCGGTTTCACTGCCTGATAATGTACGAGCTTAACTAGTTTCAAACATTATAACGAATTAGAAAATGGATAGGAGATTTCCTTTAACCTGAATGTTATCTTTCAAACTATGTTTAATCACTGTTCCAAATCAATCCGCTCAAAAATACGTAAATACAGTATGTGTATTTTACCTTTTGCCTGCTTGTTGAAAGAGTCTCCGTTTAGTGCACATGCCTTCTGAATGTTGTCTGTCAATGCTAGTTATTTGAATTTAGTATAGCAAATAAAGATAAAAAATCAAATAATTGAGAAAGTGTTTGTTGTCAGTGGTAATACAATAACCCAAATACTATAGCAACTAGTCTCCATTTTGAATGACGAGTTGAAATCTCGGGGATATATTCCATGAGAATTAAAGCCCTGGTTATATTGAAACTCTAGTACATTACAAGCTCAGAGGGAACGTGATGCACTTCAGGTCCAGCTAGAAAAATGAATCAGCTGCTGCTACTGGTAGACAGGTCAGGAGGGTAGTAAGTATTTTACACTTTACATGTAGTAATGTCAATGCCATGAAATTATTATAAATAATAAATGATTGCCCTACGCGCCTCTACCTCTTCTATTAATATAGCATATTAATATGTCTCCTGTGTCGTGAAGCGTGGTTTACGTATTCTGTCAGAGAGTGAGCCCCTACTTGCTGTTCTGACTTGAGCTTTTTTTTTCTTGCTCTGTGCCACTTCTACATTCAAAACGGAGCTTGCCTGTGACGCATGCGCATTCTGTCTCTTAAAGGGATTGTTACCTGGCCCTGATTGGATAGCAGATTCCCCAACCTACTCAGCATTGATTGGCTGGGCGCTGTCACTGCGCCACAAAACGCACTTACGCTGGGTTTTTATTTTGATCAGAATCGCATAAATAACACTGTGTAACAATTTTTTTTTTTTATGTTCCTGGGTAGTAAGTGTTATTTCCTAATTGCTTATGCCTCAAGTATAGAAAATGGCTATTATTCCCCACAAACTTTGCTTTTGTGACAAGGACAGTGATATTTTGAAATTTACCTATTTTCCAGAGCATTCCAGATAGATTCAGTGCTGAGTAAACTTGGAGTAACTTCTAGAACTCTCTAGAACTTTCCAGTAATATAAATAGTAGTATAAATACAGGGGCCTTAAGCCCACCAGTTCAGTTTAGTTCCAGCTGCTTAAGTGGATACATATCTGCATTTTTCTGAGATGGCATCAAGGTCATAGGAGACTTCAAAATGGTGGCATTCCTGATGGGTCTCCAAGGCAGTTTTACTAAGTTTCCCTGCTATCTTTGCCTTTGGGACAGCAGGGACACCAAGGCGCACTACCACAGGCGGGACTGGCCACAGCGGACCGAGTTCTCTGTGGGGAGGAACAACGTCAAGTGGGAGCCACTGGTGGACCCCCGGAAGGTGCTGATGCCACCACTGCACATCAAATTGGGCCTTATGAAACAATTTGTCAGAGCTCTAGATAAGGAGTCGGCAGCCTTCAAGTACCTTCAAGACGTCTTCCCTAAGCTGTCTGAGGCAAAGGTCAAAGCCGGTGTCTTCGTCGGACCACAGATAAAGAAGATCCTGGAGTGCAATGAATTCCCCAAGAAGCTCACTAGTAAGGAGAAAGCGGCTTGGAACAGCTTTGTCGCAGTGGTTCGGGGCTTCCTGGGCAATCACAAGGCCGAAAACTATGTGGAGCTGGTTGAGACTCTGGTGAAGAACTATGGCACAATGGGCTGTAGGATGCCCCTCAAAGTCCATATCTTTGATGCTCATCTTGATAAATTCAAGGAGAACATGGGAGCGTACTCGGAGGAGCAAGCTGAGCGCTTCCACCAGGATATACTGGACTTTGAATGCCGCTACCAAGGACAGTATAATGAGAACATTTGGGGGCTAATTCGTGAAAGTGATTTACAGTATAATCGTAAATCTCGAAAAACTACTCACTTCTAAATCTTCTGTAGTCATTTTTGTATTACTTTAGTATAAATACATGTTAATTTGGATTCATATGTTGTTTTTTTTCTGACTTTATGTGAACGAAAAGACACAAATTCACCCGTTTTCTCATTGGAAATAGGTAAATTTCAAAATATCACTGTCCTGGTCACAAAAGCAAAAAGTTTGTGGGGAATAATAGCCATTTTCTATACTTTTGAGGCATAAGCAATTAGGAAATAACACTTACTACCCAGGAACAAAAATTGTGTTACATAGTGTTATAATTAATGAAGCATTTCTGCCAATAAATGGGTTCGATAGAAGTTATTGATATATTTTCTCAACTCTACATAAATAAACAAGATGCATAAAGAAACATATGCATTGTAAAGCTATGTTTTAAATATATGAACTGTATGCACCATATATTAAAAATATATAGAAAATATATTTTCTTTTCACATGGGATTTACACCATTGTGTCAGCAGCCAGAACTTCGATAGACACCCATGTGGCAGTAGTCACGAATGCTATTGACACCCGCTTCAAAAGACAAGAATGCAGGCAGAAAATAATCTTGTTAATAGCAGCTTTTATTTGTATAGCCATTTCTAGAAAAGTGCTAGTACCTTTTAGTGATGTTTGGAGATGCATGTACCTCTGGCACAATGGCAATTCAAAAGTCATCTGCATTATACACCAAATAAAATGTTTTTATGTTTTGACATAGTGGGATATTTATTTATTTTGTAATTTGCGTGCAGTCCTCCATGTGAAGCTTTTTCTTTTTGTTTGTGAATACAGAGTGCTCAATCATTACACCACCCCCTCACATCTGTAGTACTGGATTACATAATAGTTTTGTTATCTGATGTGTTTAATGCATTGGAAAATACATTTAAAAAATCCATTGCAAATTAAAATGTGAGTTCCTCAAATGAGGTCACTGATGTCCAGCAGTCTGCATTTCTTCTGGTCCTTATATAGATTTTATATCTCAAACTAGTGTATACAGGCCTACTTGTAAAATCTACTGAAATATGTTAAGTGTTCCTATCTATACTCCACTTACACCTCAAACATGGCAGTTAGATCTGAAGGCACAGGTGTCATTGTCCATCCATCAACAGTCCAAAGCACCTTTGACCATTGTTCCATAGTCCAATTTCTGTGTTCTTGTGCATATTTTAGCCTTTTAGCCTTGTCAATTACAGATGATGTTTCTCGGTACTTGTTGATTATGCCTCAGATACCACACCTTGAAAATCGAGCAAGTCAAGGTTGTTATAATAGTAGAAAACACTAGTGGAGGCTTTGAATAAATTGTTGATGCTCATAATGCATCAGATTAGAAAAATGCAACATGTCAAAGACCCTTGTGATGCTAATATTAAAGAAGACAAGGTACAGCAGTACAGCTAGTTTTTTTAAAACATAGTGTTTCAGTGCTGTACAGACGTTCTATGTCGTTATCCGTTTCTCTGAGATACAAATGTACCAACTTTACACCTTTTATTTTTTAACATATTCTCATTTTGTTGATCATTAATGAACATTTCTGTACCGTGGGTGTTATCGAGTTATTGGAAACGAGAAATTTTGTGTTTGAATTGAAAGTGACGATCTCGAGCAGTTGAATGGGTCAAAGTTCAAGTATATTTTCCTCTAGAGGAATTATCACTTTTTGACGTCACTACTGTGGTATTATGCCTTTTTTTTAGAATGGCTCAGGATGACATATATATAGTTACAGAACAAATCATGCTTAACATGAGGTTCAGCATGTAGTGCGAGACCACAGCAGACCGATTACAGACAGAGCTGCAAAGGGTGGATGAGTACAGTCAAGCTGTCCTGGTGAGTACAGTCAAGCTCTCCTGGTGAGTACAGTCAAGCTCCCCTGGTGAGTACAGTCAAGTCCCTGAAGTGGATTTCTAACCTATCCTGTTGACGCACTAACTCCTTCATGAGCTAACATGAGGTTCTGAAGAGTCTGATTCCGATCCTGACCTAGACAAAAAAAACCCTGACAATGTAGGTTGAGGCTGGATTATTACCACCCCTGTCTTTGTTTTTAAATGCAATTAGAAGAGGAAAGTCAAGCACTATTAATCAAACAATCTCAGTCAATCAGGGTGTTCATAAACCAGGTGCGTACTGCACTAAATATCACGTTGGGGTCACTATGTAAGGTAGGAACAATAGGTTAGTTTATAATTTGAAGTATACTTTAATGTAATTAGTTCCAATTCAGAATATTATTGAGGTTCTAGAGGTTGAGGAATTAGTGATGAACACCCACAACTGGACACGAAATACAGAAATATTAAAGACAGAAATATCAAACTCAGAAATAAGCCTTTTGATGTGTGCTTAAGATCTAGAGCTAATAACAGCATCACACTAGCAGCATACAGCTGTAACCACAGAATGACAGGAAATGAGTTTAAACAGCCTTATATGTCTATCAGCCTACACATACCATTAAAGCATAATTCTAAACATGTTAATATGTACTTAACTAAAATATAGCAGGGTACCTTAAATGCTCTTCAAATGTGTCATGCATACTTCAATAACAATGCATAACAAACTTGCTAAGATAAAAATAATTAAACAAATGAATGATTCTCATAACTCCTCCCCATCTCTGGCTCAACTCCAACTCCAATGTTACATTTACTTGTATTATACAAATATATACTGCGACAGGGTAGTGTCACTGGCAAAGCTGTTACCAGGAGGGAGAGAGACTCAGACACGAGAAGCTGCAGGTTAAGCGCCACTTTTAATAACATGAAAATAAACAAAAACAAACAAATTGCAAAAACACAGCTGCACCTTCGCCCTTCAATATCACACGGCACTGCACAGTACACATCAACAACACCTTCACCAACATTAACACCAGTGATGTTCCCCTTTTTATACACCTGTGGCTGGAGCCTAATTAATCATCAATTATTCCATTATGGCCCCAACCACATTCCCACGTGTATTCTGGCAGGGAGGAATTTAACCCAATTCCCTGCCAACGCAATATTATCCCCCCCACACACCCACACATTACACCAGCAAGGCTTCCGTCCTGCCACGTATACATTTATATTTATTTGAGCCTTCACTGGGACCAGTGCAGCAAGATACTAGTTTGCATGAAGGGACTATTTATAAGATGGGGTTCAAATGTCATTGTGGACCTTTTCATAGTTGCATGTAATGCCTTACATGTGGCAGGGTTCTGTTTGAAGTCGCCGTTTGAATGGTTAGAGATCAAAATCAAGTGCAATTTGTTGTTTTGTTACCCCTTGTAATAACTAAACTAGGCAATATTTCTTCCCTAACTTTTTTTTCAAGGTAATAATATCAAGATCATCTATTTCACACAACTCATTAAACTGTTTCTGATTCCAGTTCCTTATGCCACTCCATTTTTTGGTCCCTGCATAGTATTTGCCAAGACCATTATTTATCAGCATGACCATATTCGTGCAAAGGACATTCTTTAGAACAAAGTTATTGAATGTAACATAATCTGGAGAGCACTGGGAAGATTGCTCGAGGCTGAAGGACTTCTACATTGTAGGTCAGCCAGAAGCTCGAGTGTTGATTTTATACTTGGCATCCTTCAATATTTGAGCTTGGTGCAGATACACCCACTCCAATCATTAACATATTATACCTCAACAATGAGCCATGGTTCTTAGTGTTTAAGGAATATGAGGTTTGATCTTATTTGAGATATCCTGTTTAATTATTTGTTTTAATAAGAATTAATGAAAAACATCTATTCTAAATGAGTTTTGAAGAATGCAACACGCTTTGTAAAAAAAATTAAGCACAATTCAGGTTACATTGCTATATTATCAGTCGATGGTTAGCACATTTCCTGTTTCAGAATTAGGTGCTTTCTGTTTGTCAAACTTTTAAGCTTTCCGTGTCAGAAAAGATGATACATTCAAATGCAACAGATATATATATATATATATATATAGCTTCTTTAGACCGTTTAACTTTGAACACAGTTCTTTGGTGGCTACAACTCACCTGACAACAAAGGATGGGTTTGGTTTTTAAACAGGATGGTACCTTTATGTTTATTTGTTCAGCTAATCCAGTTTACTGACTTTAAATGTAAACCCAAAATCACAGATTTATTAGACTTTGTTTTATTGCTTACCATATTCAGGGCCATACACAGTTTTTTACCTTCACACAGGCAGCTATTATCTGAAAACCTTTCCTTTTATACCTGCTTGGCCCATTATATTATGAACAGGTGTATTAACTTAACTGACTGTCAATCAGTGCTCTGGATAGCTGAGGCATTCTGGGAGATGTACAGCAGTTTGTCATTCCTCATTTAAACAGTAAGGACTACATTTATTTTTACCACATCCACCCCCCCGAGCTCAGACCCATCGGGATAAGTGACCTTAGAGAAGAGGCAGTAAACTCTGGAGAGGCCATCAGCATTCCGTAATTTTGCCCCGTCTCTGTGCTCTATAGAAAAGTGAAATGGTTGAAGACTTAAAAACCACCTAGTTACCCTGACAGTTTTTCTGCTTGTTCTGATGCATCCAGGTAAGGAGGGGGGGGGGATCTATAACTGATTTAAATGGTCTTCCTAACTAATAAGATTTCAGAGCTTCTTATGGCCACTTAATGGCAAGACACAGAGGCTGTTGTGCTAACTTCTGACCCTAAAGCACATGAACTAACAGGCCCATTCATAATAACTCTTCACTTAAGTTCATGAGTTAAGAGCTATTTTCCCTGCAACACTTTTCAGTTGTATCCACCCCTCCCTATCATTAAAAACAAATCAGCACTAAATAAAGAACATCACCATGGCAACTTACAACACCTGGTGTGTGTCACAATTTCATGACCAATTAGCTTGTAACCCTCTAACAAAAACAAGACTTTCACCATTAGCAAAACAACATTTTCACAAGTGTCTAACTGTTTTGCTGTTGGTATTTGAGTTTTTTCAGACTTTCACACTTCGGTTCACTTATTCTGTTGTAGCTACAAATTTGATGGAAGTTTCTGGTTTCCCCATTTAGTTTCTGTGTTCTGTGGAATAAAGCAGGTAAAATATAGAAATATTGAGTGAATAATCTAATCCAGAGAAATAAGGTGGTGGCCTCTGTAATAAACAGAAACAGCATTATCACCAGGGGCCTGCCGCCTTCACACGAGTTGCACACTCTTTACAACAACCATCTGGTCACATCCTTTTTTCTCTCAATTTCTATCATCTTCAATACTATTTACATATTTTTACAATACATGATATTACTCTTTTTTGTAATATAATTACATGTATGCACATTCTTGCATAAACCGTTATCCCAACCATTATGTTGGAATGCATACCTGCTATTTTACTTTCAGGGTTCACAGGAAATCTGCACTACTAGTGTGATTGCGCGCTCTGCTGAACCCATTCCGCTCCAACTCCTCCTAATTCAGCAGCTTTAAGGGATAGTCCTGCATTCGGCTGATATAAATCCACCCGCTTAGATATGGAAGTTAGTTGATCTGACCAGTGGCATATATAAATATTCCCAGCATTTTAATATTTTTTTAAAATCGATATTGATTGTGCACACATCACCTCCTCACATTTAGATTATTCACAGCTTCATACATAACTGTCCCTCCTCAGCTGAGCACAGTACACCCTCTACCCCCCAAACCCTCTGAAACATTTCCAGTTGGTGCACCAGCCAGTAAAGATTAAAGACCCATGCACACTGTGAGAGATGTTGGTTTGTCAAAGTTCCTTTCTTTAATTAGATCAAAAATTAGGTTATGGAATTTTTTAATTTGTGTGTAGTAAGTGGCTTATATTTATATTGGAACAAATTGGAAAGTATGATTCAAACACAATTTAAGCACATTGATTGTATTGGCACTTTTTCAGTTAAATGATTTGTAAAATTCTATATTGTTTAGAATTTATATTTCAGTTTACCATTTAAATGTTAGACTTTTATAATCTTGTAATACCATATCAAGGTGTAGTAGTGAAAGTATGGTAAAGCTTTGTTGTTGAGTCACAGATAATGGTATAGGATTGTGAAATACATTGAACCTTTTTTAACTGACCATGGTAATCTTTTATACTCGAGATGGGTATAAAATGTAATCTTCCCAGTGAGATTCTCTTGTGCTTCAATTTAAAGTTGCCAACAGTACCTGTCATCAAAACAGCCAAATATCATATGACTGCAGTGTATTAGTCTCTTGAAGGATAGGAAAAAGATTCAAGGTCATACATTTAAATGAAAGGCCTGTCTTGCAGGATTTTTGTTCGAAACCACAAACATATAACAAATTCATATTTAAGGAATATGAATAGGGCTTCTGTTTTTCGGGTGTTATTAATTGTATTTTCCGGTGCTTATTTTGAGCTATTTTCGAGTTTTATGTAAATCGTTTTTTTCGGGGCTTTCGTTTTTGATATACTGTATGAAATCTTTATGGTTACTTTGTAAAATGCTTAAGCGTTTTTTTTTTTCTGTCAAAATATGTATAGTAACTTGACAGTACTTGCACACTTAAGTTGTACCTTCTTTCCTTTGCTGTTTTCCACAACGAAATCCCTATGATCACAGGCACATTCTTCGGGTATAGGCATTTTTGTACATTTTGCCACAATTCTGTTTTAAATCCTCTGTATTTTAACTGTAATACAGCTTTAAATCCCGCTAACAAGCCTCCATCCTGATTGTAATATCGTTTTAAATCTCGCAAGACGAGTCTCCAATAGAAATGTAGCCATGTGCTGTCATTCAGTAGTTGGGGCGGGTTTAAAGTACTGAGAACGAATCAATGATAGATGCAAATCAGGAAGGTGGGACATTGCCCAGCAGCACTGAGAAATGTAATTATTATTATTTTTGTACTGGGTTTTACTTTTTAATGGTAAAAGGGTAAAGTCAACGTGAATAGATTAACCATTTCCACAGTTTTTCCGGTGTTTCCTGGGGTTCATTGGCTATTCACCGATTTTATTTGTTTTTGTATGGGGGGGGGGGGGGGGGGGGGGGGTTTATCGGGTTTTATCGGTTAAAACCGAAAATCAGAAGCCCTAAATTATAAATAACAGAAGTAGGTCTGTCTTGACCTTCTTAAAATGCTTTGACTTCCTGCAACGCCATTTCAGTTCTTTCTTTCTTTACACACCAAGGAAATATAAATTATGGGTAACACCAACCAGTTGACTTGTCAAATAGCAAAGTGACAGTCGACCTTAAAAAAAGGAATTGCACGTCACGTGAAGTAATTGTGAAGCACAGACTTTCAGACAGACGGAAGCGCAGTTGCGGCCAAACTATCATCATATAAATGAAATTTTAGAACATTCATAAATAGTTTTCAAAAATGGTGCACAACCAGGAAAGTGTTATAGAGCAGCAGAGATGATCAAATACATTTATTTATTTATATTTAAAGTAGCGACTACTTTACCTATTTTTTCCTCAATTATTCGACTGTGAAATGAGTGGTCGTTCCACCTCTAAATGAAGAAAAACATGCAACAAAAAGAAAGAAAAACTTTATGGAGAAAAAGATTAAAAGGAGTGTGATGGGTGCAGTTAAAATCCAAAGCGACTTAGAGACCAGGGGGTGAACTATGCATCAACAACTGCTGCTGCAGAGTCACTTGCAATATGACCTCGGTTTTACGTCTCATCCGAAGGACGGATGAGTTATCCCCATGTATTTCTGTTTTTGCATGAATGGATATTTGGCCCGTTTTGAAGGCATCAACATATTTTACATTTGAGTCCATTATTAAAAATAAAGAAATAAAAAAAATACATAACTTCGTAGCACTCAATCAGAAGACATTGCAGATGAACATTCCAGTGCACCCCTAGTGGACATTCTTTATACTTGCCTCCTTACAGAAATCCCACCTTGCTCAGGCTTACAGTCCCAAATGGGAATTTATTATTATTATTATTATTTATTTCTTAGCAGACGCCCTTATCCAGGGCGACTTACAATCGATACCACTGGCATGACGGACTTACAAACGACTTAAAGTGTAGATAGCTTTCCATACCTTTACCTGTACAATTATTGGCTAAATCAAGTGTTTTTATTTATTAATTTTTTTTGCAAATACTCAAACACTATGGGCTAGGACCTAGAGGAGCTTCCTCGCTTGGTCTGAGAAACAGGTACCCATGACAGCACAGAGGTTCCACGTGGTTGGAACAGAAAACATATAGGACAGGGACGGCCTCTACTGCTCGGAAGACCGTGTTCTAGTGGCCTGGGTTGTCTGCTTCTCAAGGGGCAGAAAGGTCTCGGAACTGGAAACAGAAAGTGTCCTCGAGGGTTGTGCCAGGCGAAGGAACCTGTGAATAAGAAGACAGTTATAGGCCAGAGCTGCGAGAGTTGAGCTTGGCTAGTAGAGACAGGATTAGGATAGAGCCTATGTAAATGGAAAGTACAGGTGTGGCCAGGGGTACCCTCTGGCTTCCCGTGAGCACCTCTGCCATATTGGCAGATGGGCTGGGGGAGTGAGCTACACTGCCCCCCCAGATGGAGCCCTGTGCATTTGCTTTGCGGTGTAGAAGGAAGTGGAGGAGTAGGGAGGAGGACGAGGAAAAGACAAACGCAAGACGAAACCTGAGAGCTTTCATAGGAGAGTATAGATTGACAGGTGAGATAGCCAAAGAGAGTTCCTACTCGCCCCCCACCTCCCCCCTCCCCTCCTCCCCCCCCGAAACTGATGTTTCAGCAGGCGTGTACCTGGAGTCAGGAATAAAATATGGGATTCAGGGGCGAGGTGGACCTTTCGCCTGGAACTGTGCGCACTAACTTGGCCAGAGTGGTGGGCAAAGGCTGCATCGAAGCAGAATTGAGGTAAGGATAGGAATCACAGTGGGAAAGAGGTCCTCTCCTGCACCCCCCCCCCCCCCCCCCCCGAATTATTCCTTAAGGGGGTCACTCCATTCGTAATAATAACAATAACACTATGTAACACAATTTTTGTTCCTGGGTCGTAAGTGTTATTTCCTAATTGCTTATGCCTCAAAAGTATAGAAAATGGCTATTATTCCCCACAAACTTTGCTTTTGTGACCAGGACAGTGATATTTTGAAATTTACCTATTTCCAATGAGAAAACGGGCAAATTTGTGTCTTTTCGTTCACATAAAGTCAGAAAAAAACAACATATGAATCCAAATTAACATGTATTTATACTAAAGTAATACAAAAATGACTACAGAAGATTAAGAAGTGAGTAGTTTTTCGAGATTTACGATTATACTGTAAATCACTTTCACGAATCAGCCCCCAAATGTAGTCTCCCATCATGTTCTCGTTATACTGTCTTTGGTAGCGGCGTTCAAAGTCCAGTATATCCTGGTGGAAGCGCTCGCCTTGCTCCTCCGAATACGCTCCCATGTTCTCCTTGAATTTATCAAGATGAGCATCAAGGATATTGACTTTGAGGGACATCCTACAGCCCATTGTGCCATAGTTCTTCACCAGAGTCTCAACCAGCTCCACATAGTTTTCGGCCTTGTGATTGCCCAGGAAGCCCCGAACCACTGCGACAAAGCTGTTCCAAGCCGCTTTCTCCTTACTAGTGAGCTTCTTGGGGAATTGTTACACGGTGTTATAATAATAATAATAATAATAATAATAATAATAATAATAATAATAATAATAATAAAACTCCCATTTCCATTTGAAGTATCAAGTTGAACTATTTGCCATATATAATTTTATAAACTTAAATATGTATAATATAGTGCTTTTATCACTATTACTGTTTTCTCATTAAACTAAAAGAAAAAAAAAACACTCTAACACCTAAACAGCGACTGTACATTCCTTTTGCAATTCGTGTCCAAGTTTAACTAGATGTACTATGGTTTGGTTTAACTATAACCATAAGTATTGCGATGTTTACACTTAATGTCTATAATTTAGCATACTTTTAATGTATTGTAGTAATATACAGTATATTATTCTGGTCTCATATCTGAATAAGTTGTTTTAATTAACGCTGTTGAAAACCGGGACTTTATAAGTTTTGGGAAAAATGTCGGGACACGGAGACAGTCACTGATCACCCATTACAGCTGTGCTTCAGTTCTCCTCTTTGGACCAACACAGATGTATCCAATTCCTATTCAATAAACTCACATCCTTATTCACACACTGGGCCACAGATCTGATGATGTTCCTTTTCACTCAAAGGTTTTCTCTGTTTATGGAACAATAAGAACAATGGGTTTGAATGCATTTGGTCCCCTGATAGCTCGAGTACACACGCTTGTCTATATGCTTTTCGAAACTGGCGCCGCCACGCCCTGCAGTTTTTAAGTAGCCAATTACTTTTCTACAAAGAAACCCAGCCTCGTTTAATTAAAACACAGAGCTTCTATGTTGCAAAGACTACACGGCGATGATACCAGGGCAGCATTAAGTAGTGTTCCGTCGTGCCAGTGGTATTATATGGCAATTTAAGAACCGCGTTTTCAAACCAGAAACTTGGTAAGTAAATTGTAATAAAGTTTATTGAGAGATTTCTTTCTACCATCAATAAAGAGCTACTTGTCTGTTAGAGACTAATCGTAATATTTTTCCAGAATTTGTTTTTACTGTAGGCTACGTCATAAACTGTATAACTGTATTGTCAAAGTCAAAGACCCTAAGTTACTAGTTATTAACGATAACATCAGACTACGGAATACTTTATCGTGACATCAGTCTGTTTTTAACTATCGTTGTGTTAACCGCTGGGTCCTAGCGCCGAAATTCAGCTTTCATGGATCTGTTTATAATCTCGTTTGTAATTAAGGCACTGGCTGAGTGATCAGTTTTTCTTAAAATGGAGTAAAATGTTTTACTATACCGTTGCACCTTTTAGATAGAGATAGTCTGCTAGAACCTCTTCTATTTGTAAAGCTAATTGAGTTAGTGTTGTTAAAAAGCTACTCAAATTCTAAAGAAAACGTCTGTGATGTGTAACACCATAGGAGAGGGATGCTATATTCGGTTATACCTTCTTTTAAAGTGAAAAAAAAAACTGGAGCTCAAAGGCCCCATGTAATTTGCTTGTTTTGTATAAAAAGGTGCATCCCTCTGCCATGTTTTCGATGTGGGTGAAGTATTGTTTTCCACTTTAAAATTATAACGTGCTGTTTGTTTTTAGTCGAAGTTTTTCAACTGAAATGTAGATATTTATTTACTGTTATTCAGCATACTGTTAGCCTACATAAACCTGCACATGTTACACAAACAATACAACTTTTTTTTTTTTTACAAAGAGTAATACTAGGGGATATTTCAGGGAAGTATTTCAATATTTGTAAATAATTAATATAAACGTATTTGATATTATTGCAACAAAATATAGTTCGGGAGTATTGAAACATGTAATAGATTTGTAAATTATTGGCACATTAAAAACATTATAAACTCGCATATAATATATTTCTCTCAAGGCTTTATTTTGGCGATTATGAAATTGCACAGACCGCACATGCACAGCTGTAGCAAATACATGCTCAAGTTTACATGCAAATTAAACAATTGGGATTTATTTGTTTGTTTTAGAAACGTGATTTGTGAATGTCAATGTGGGTTTAACGTGTTTGCGCCTCAATACGGTAGGTATAAACGTAACCTACATGTTAAAAATTAGGTTAATACATTTTTATAGCGAGAGAAAATGTATATGGGATAATTCATGCTTATTACAGTTTACATGATAAAAACGGCTTTTAAGAAACAAGGATAGTTTCCATCAACCGTCTATTGCATGAATTGTGACTTACCTTCTAAAAAACATATCGTTCCTGTGTTGAGAACTGTATAGAATGTAGCATGCTAGTGTCACTTTTATTTGAGTAGAACTGCGCTTTATTTGTAGAATCACACCCACATCATACTAACCCCAGGGGGCATGTTTTTTTTTAATTTTAATAAGATTTTTTTCCCCCTTATATAGAGTGCCAAAAACGCGAGTCTGGAGCCCAGAGCAGCCTTGCAGAATCTGGTCACCCACAGTCACCGTAGAGCCACTGTTTCATTTACCACAGGAGCCTATTAGTATTCGGGAATGTCCTCACCCAACTCGGAGAAGAAAAGCCGGTGGAATTTTGGAAGATCTGTGTCCAAGAAAAACGCACAGGACAGGAGACAGTCAGCCCTGGAGATGACTGAGAATGCAGATAACAAGCAATATGAACCCATACACCCACTGGGTAACAGTCAACAGCCTCCGTCCCTGGAAGTGCAAGCAGGTCTAGGCAGGAGCCTGGACGAGGAAGTGTTTGTGGATACAGGGGTTTCACACCCCGTCTCACCTGTTCCAAGAGTAAACCTGGATCCCAGGGTATCAATCTACAGTGGCAGGCGACCCATTTTCACCCGGACCAACATCCAAGGACGGGTTTACAACTTTCTGGAGAGACCCAGTGGTTGGAAATGTTTCTTTTACCATTTCACTGTGTGAGTACATGCTGCTTAATCTTTTTGTAGTACAATCTTAATCCCCCCTACGCACCTAATTAAAGTGTCATAACTTATCGGTATTCTATTGTTAGTCCTTTTTACTAGACTACCCATCTTTTTTTTTTTTGTAGGTCGATGCCAGTTTTAAAACGGTTATAATTTATTAAAACCTTTTTAAGGAACTTTTTGTGGGGATGTTTAACATGATTTCTCAACTAAATATATGCAATAAAAACTCTCAAGGCACAACGGTTGGGTTATTGGCAAGTGAAGTAACATTGAACCGTGTTAAACCCCCACAACACTGTTTAATATTACTTCACTTGTGGGGGTGGGGGGGCAGGACTCCCCTGGGTCCTAAACCCTACTAAGTACAGACGGGGATTGCAGTAATCACAGACCGGCCATGAATTTTGTAGACATTAAGCTGACAAAGGGATTTAACAGTAGAATACGGGAGAAAATCTGTACCGGAAAAAGGGTCCAAAAAACTTACATTTGATTTTCACTAATCTAAACCCAGGTGTAATTTAATTGACCTATAATCGAACAATTCACTCATAATGAAATGCATGCTTCAGAAAGAAAATGTTAACATGTTTCTTGATAATAGATTTGATGCTGTATTAGAGTTTTATTATACACCAGCGCAACACTTACTTTTTTCCTAAACACAATTTTTGCTGAAATGAACAATAATGTTATCATGTGTGCAACATCTGTGGCATGAATTTGAACACCAGAACTATAGAAATCACAATGACTGTAGGCTTGGTCTCTGGGGATCAATTGTTCAAACATGACAAACCATGGTAAACTTCAAAAACCTTTGTGTCTCACCACCACCCATCATTAAAAACAAACAACAACAAACAGTGCAATTTACTGAGCAGCCACTTGACTAGGCCTTAACAGCCTCTTTGTACATTCATGGTGTTATTTTTGCCATTTCAAATGTTTCACCTTTAATTCTTTGGAGTAGTGTATTATGATATGACATCACCAGGTTTCAAGAATCTCTGCATGTGTGAATGGAAATTTAGCGAAACACTGTTACTCTTACTGTTTATTTGCATATCAGAAAAAAAATTGTAAACAATAGTAATGTATCTTTCAATTTCCACTTACACCTGAGAGTCATTTTGAGGTCTGGAAATGAGTCATTTAATATAATAAACAGTATCAAAATTACTAATCTACTAAACTTGATTAACACAATAACATCTCTTTAAACAAAGATTTATTGCTGATATTTGAAATATGAAAAACATAAAAAAGACTAGACAAAGCATTTTAGTACAGGTTATGCATTACATAAGAACAAGAACATTTACAAATGAGGAGGTCATTCGACCCATCTAAGCTCGCACGGTTCCTAGTAGCTGATTTGATGGCCAAACTTTGACAAGTTGAGTTTTCAAGGATCTAAGTGCTTCTGCTTCAACATTATGACTAGGTAGCCTATTCCATACCCTCACAACTCTTTGTGTGAAGAAGTGTCTCTTTCCCACTGTCCTAAGTCTATCTCTACTTAATTTTCCACTGTGTCCTCTAGTCCTGGTTTCTGTACTGCCTGAAAGTAATGGTTAGGATTAAACATTTCAACTCTAAGATTTTAAAAACTTCAATCATGCCCCCTAATTCTTCTTTGTTCTAAGAGAGAGATAGAGTATTCCAGACCACTAATTAGCTCGTCAACTTTATATGAGATGCATTCATGAAAACAACTTTAATTTTCAGCAGAAAACTTGTTTGAGTTACTTAGAACTTGCACATTTATAGCTGTCCTACAATTGTGTTCAGTTACACTAACCTACAATTCTGTTTATTGTATTCTTTCATAATAAAGCTTCTGTGAAATCTAATCCCTCAGGAAACAGGCCTTCTTGGCATTCTAGTTTTAGTACATACCTCAAACAGAGACTCTGGCTAGCTTCAGTCTCTATAAAAACTTCCCCTCACACCTCTGCAAGGTCATGCAGTTCCTGGAATGTTTGTGATGTGGATGAAGTTAAGACCACATTCACTTTACCTAGAATTTGAGCTGGATTTGACTCCAGATGAAAGGACAATAGAATTGTGCATTATCCATGTTGCCCCGGTTGGCATAATTTAGAATTCTATGAAAGGATAATTATATAACAAAGACTTTTAAACTCCTTTTTCTAATTTAGACAACATTCTCCCAATTAACTTATTACACTACAAATCGTCTTTTTGACTCCCATTTATCCTGTCGCTACTTCATAAAATCCCTTCCTGTGCAGCTGGTGCACGTATAGCTGCTAGTGAATATAGTGTGTGATTAAACATTTCCCTGAGGGAAATAGAAAAGAGAAAAACACTGCCAGCTTGTTTATAGCTGGTATGCAGAAACACTGGTAATAAGAACATTAACTAACAAGAGGAGGCCATATGACTGTGGAACCCATTCCATACCCTCACCACTGTAAAGAATGTGTCTCCTTCCCTCTGTCTATAATACATATCTCTGATCTGCAGAACTGGCGTCTGAGCAGCCTTGCAGGGTCTCCTGTATGCATTTTATTGATGTGTGTGTGTGTGTGAGAGAGGATTGGAAATAACACTGATTTCCCAGATCAATGCTACTCCGTTTAAAGGTAAAATAAATCAGTTGTATGAAACTAAATAATTCTCGCCTGTGATCGTTCATGTTGTTAGCAGTAGTAATTAGCTAACCCATAACAACGCAATTGTCAGCAGGGAAGCTCACGCAGGTGTAGCGCAAGAGACTAATAATCAAATTGGTCTCAATCTCTTACTTTTACTCACACATTGATGACGCAAAAAGCCCTTGTGAGAAACTACAGTGTCTAGAAGCATGTTTAATGGTCTTTAAAAAAGAACCAGGATGAGCTAAACTTAAACACACACAAAAAAAAATAAACAAACAATTTAAGAAAAACTGAAGCCATTTACTCTAGCTTTGTTAAAAAGCCAGTGTGTTTGCTAACATGAATGCAGGGAGTGCTTTCTGCAGGAAGTACATAATCCTTCATTATTCCATTGATTCCTGTTATGCTACAGTGCAGTTGAGATAGTAGGGACAGCTATGTTTGTTGGCTTCTTTCATGTATTGAGTAGATACTGTAACAACAAGCTGGCTGGCACACTAGCTTTCTTTTAGGTGTTTGGTTAACTAGGGCAGGGTTTCCTAATCCTGGTCCTGGGGGACCCCTGTATCTGCTGGTTTTCATTCCAACTGAGTTCTCAATTATTAGTTTAGTTAAGGGTTTGATTAAGTAATGTGCTTAATTAGACCTTTTTAATTGTTCTCGGCTCCTAAAAAGTTGCTGATTTAATAGACTGTAGATGTACATCACAGTCCAGCCCCTCTGGCTACATTATCTATAGGACAAGGAGAATCCAGTAAATGCAACACAGCCTTTAAAAAACATTATTGAGTCAAGCAAGCGCTTCTGTTTAGTCAGATACTTGCAGCTTGGCAAGGAGGGGAGCTGAGAGCTGTGGTTACATGTTGGCATCTCTCTGATCCCAGCCCTGCCTTGGGATTTAGATTTTGCTTTGTTTCTTTAACGATGATGAAATTCCTTCCAGTAGCAAGTTTAGTAGTCATTGATCGCTCAGTAGCTCTAGGCTTCCCTACAATGGCCCCATGACCAACCTTATTAGAAAACGTTCTTCAGTGTACTAATTAAGCTACAGTATATACAACCATACTTTACTAAAAATGTGGCAAGTTTGGGTTGCAAAGGCCAAAAATATGCTTGACAAGTTTATTTTGGGAGGGGAAGTGCTGCAATTGTTTTGTTAAAGGTGCAAAATTTAAGATAAGGAAGGTTTTAAAAAACTGGGAATGGAGGGAACGCAGCTCAAAATGGCCCTTTTCTGTTTGTTGTAGTCAATAGCCATATAAAAACCTATTTCATATTATTCACGTTGATCTTGTACTGCTACAGATAGCTGTTCTATTAAGTATACAACTTTGCAAAACCATAATAAGTCAAGTAATTTATGCAAATGTCTTCAGTGTAATGTTAGTAGCTTTCTATAGATAGAAATATACAAAAAATGTAAATGACAAACATTTCAACTAGATCTTTTTTCAATATCTTCAGTTTCAATGTGTTTGAAAAAAAACAGTTTATTTTTAGTATTTTAAATGCAGCTCTGTCGAGTGTTTAATAGTTCTGGATGAGCTTTCTTATAGACATTATTGAGTTATCTTTATCATATAGATCTCCAATAGTTTACTATGGAGAAGGGGGTGGGTTCCCAGAGGGATGAGGCAGCCGGTATTTTTGAACATCATCATAATAATAATATATTTTATATTTATATAGTGCCTTTCATAGTGGACCACCATCACAAAGCGCTTTACAGAGGTACGCTGTGAACTGTGCATTATGTGCAGAGTCATTTAAAATAGGACATTGATTTAACATCTCATCAGTAGGATGGGGCACAAGGGTCACACAGTGAGAGAGTCAGTGTCTTTTAATGTGGATGGGGCTTCCCATCCACGCTGCTAAACAATACAAAATAATAACAAAACACGGCTCCACCGCTATTTATAAACAAACCATAACAATAATTAGTAAATAATAATAATAATAAATAATAACTACAACAAAACAATAAACTGCACAGGGGCGGAGGGTTACCCCTTTTCTATAAATAAACACATGTACAAGGCTCCTTGCCCTGTCACATGGGGGTATAGAGCTAGGGCAGAGGTGTGAAATAACAACAAACTCCCAAGTCCCATGCCAAAAAAAATGTCCGGCTTCATTGAAGTCAATTTCTCACTCCACCACCCTAAAGACACTTCCTGTGCATCAGGTATTACTGCCCCCACCTGAACCTCAAAGTGCCACTTATATGGGATCAGAAGGGGTCTTAAAGCATGTTGCACAGAAAATCAAAGTGAATAAAAAGATAATTCCGGAAAATCTTATTCGTCGCTACTTGAAGATATATGCCCTGCATTTGACTTTAAGAGATCACTTGATTGGATTACATAAACATTAATATTGTTGTTGTTATTATTATTATTATTATTATTATTATTATTATTATTATTATTATTATTATTTGTTTATTTAGCAGACGCCTTTATCCAAGGCGACTTACAGAGACTAGGGTGTGTGAACTATGCATCAGCTGCAGTCACTTACAACAATGTCTCACCCGAAAAATGAACCGGGGACCTCCTGGTTACAAGCCCTTTTCTTTAACCACTGGACCACACAGCCTCCTATGCTAACATTGACATGACTCTTTGGAAAAGAAGCGATTGGTTACTGAGGACTTTTAAAATAACTCAAATTACCGGATGCCTCATGCTCTGCTATCCTGCCTTCTCAGTGCTGTAAAGAATCTCTGCTTTTTACTCGATTGTCACATTTTCAGTGTCTGCTTTCCTTTACATGTCCAAACGTGCCGGAAGTGTGGTAATGAAATATCTTCAAGGAACAATCCGTTCATTAGAAGCATTCAAAAAGAAAATGAATATAATGTTCATCTTTTAAACAGGACCTACGACATGACAAATTATTTTGTTAGCCCTATGTACTTTAAGGTGTAGGTCAGTGCACAAGTCCACCACTCTTGCTTGTTAAAATATTTAACTGCAGTATTTGCTGGGGTTGGGGGTGTTGGGTTTAAGCGCTAGCCTGCCAAGAATATCCACAACCTTATCTGCTGTAGTGTGTTCATCAAAAGTGTGTTCAGTGTGTTAGTTATTTAAAAAAAAACTGGCAGCTGCTAAGATGTTCCACTGCTCGTGGTAACAGCTAAGATGCATTCCAGAATGGTGTAGGGCTCTTATCGGTGCACATTTCTGATATTGCAGCTCTGCTTCTTAAACGTTGCATTGCTTATGTTTATTTTAGTAGAACCTGTGGTTGATCACGCACCTTTAAAAATAATTGTAGTTTAAAAAAAATAAATAGAAAAACCTTACCTATTGGACACTTCTATATTTAAATGACCAGTTTTAAAAGAAATATGCGAACAGTAAACATATTTTCTTTATTTAAAATTATATCTGATGCTACCCTTAGTTTGTATGAATGCTTTCAGTATTGGATTTGTCTGAGCATTTTACCTGGAGTCTTCTTTCCTGTCAGTAACTGTTTAATGGCTTCTTTCCTGTAAATAACCAGTCAGATGCTTTCCCTATTGACTGACATGCAATGCCCAGAAGACAATGCTGAGGTGAAATGAGCCAGGAAGTTAAAGTTTAACACATTTCCTGTGAAAAACCCAGAATGTTGAAACTTCCTTTAACCTAAAGTAGCAACAGATACTATGATAAAAAATACAAAAATTATGTCATAAAAGCTTAATCTGATCAAAACTGACTTTTCTCCAGGGCCTTTATAGAACAACTGAAGGTAATCTAAACAAAAAAAAATAAAATTGGCTCAGCAAACATGAATACTATTGCTGTTGAATATTTTATGAATGGGAGGTTTTGTTTTGTTCCCTTATCCTTTTATGATGTTTTATCATTCTGAGTGGTTCTTTTGGCAGTTAATGTCCGATCACTAGATGGCTCATACCTCTCTACAGACATGTCTAGCCTCCAGTTACACTCAGAATGATTGCAAACATCAAAAAGGTAAGGGGGCAGTAATAGAAAACTAAGAAAAAGACTTTCAAAGCTACTTGATCTACGCTGAGTGAGTCTCTCTGTGTAATTAATCACATTTAATATTTGAACAGTGTCAATATTTAGACCAATTGATTAGGCTAGAAAGTTATCAAAAAATTAATCCTGAGCAAAATGAGTGAAATCATGAGTGACGTGTCCAGTATTATAAAACGTTTTGATGGGTACAATAGCTAAGTCACAAAACACTGTCATAATAAGAAGCTGCAGCTCACAACTGGATTAGTATCATGATACCTGTGAGATGTTTGAGTGTACTTAAACAGTAAAAAATATAGCGTTACATGTCCCCACGTGTTGCTACAACTGTTTAAATAATGTACCTGTAATTTCTTTTCAATGTTAATGTCCTGAACACTTTTTACACTTCTAACTTTTTTTAAAGTCTGTTTCAAAGCTCTTTTCAAAATGTCCGCTGTAGTGCACTGATAGTGTAAGGATTATTGCCCACATTGTCAAACAAGTAACACAGCAGTAACGATCCATGATGTGGAATGGAACAGAAAAGCCAGAGCAGTTTTTTAATAGATTGTGTGTGTGTGTGTGTGTTTTTTTTAATTTTTTTTTTAATTGTGTTCAGTCCTGGCACTAATTATATATATATATATATATATATATATATATATATATAAAAATGTGTGTGTGTGTACTATACACTACTTTGAAAAGTGGACCACATCTTGAGTATTTGTTCCATATTGCTTTGAGAATAAACTAATTAACCTTCTCAAAAACAGTTAAAAGGGGCTTATTGAACTGCAAACTTGACTTCAATAATCAGAATGGGCTTTTAAAAAATGTGCCTTAACAAAACCTTCCTTAACCCAGTCCTGACCCTTTTCCATTCCCAGTGCTGTCCAGTTTAACTTTAGCTCTTTTCTTTGCCCCCAGAATGCTTTGTTTTTATTCTTATACACACACACACAAAGAGAATTCTAGTTGAACATAAAAATCACCTGCCATAACACTGTAAATAGGGTGTAAGGATGGCACTGCCTTAATGTGACGAGTCTGCAAGGTGTTTAAATTGTTTTGGGCCAAACAACTTAATGAGTTCTCTTTAGCGAGCACTCTCAAGTTGTTTGTTTTTCAGTGTTGTAACACCATTTTTTTCTCTTAAATGGTCATTTATCAAAGACTGAAGTAAATGCTATGAATATCTGTCCATTGAGACTTCATTGTTGAGTATCAGTAGTTTGTATACATGCCTACATAGAGGATGTCTATTGAATATCAGTTGAATCAGTTATGCGAGCAATAGCCCATATCCACAAAAGTATTTTTTGTATGTTTTTTCTTCAACCATATAGGCTATATGAAAGGCAGGCAGGAAATGTACATCGGTACAGTATGTGACTGGATTGTATGTTAGCTCTGCTGGTTCGTGATACTTTGCAATACACTGTACATGTAAACCGTGCCATATATTTCATGTTCTGCAATTTACACTCTATAGATAAGTGTGTCGTAGGTCTTTGCCATCTGTTGTTTCTTTACGGTTTGGCAGATTGATACAATAAGTGATGTCGAGGGTGACACTAATAAAGACACACACATAATGCCTTTCATCAGTGAAGTGACAGCAGGCATAATGCACCTGTTTGTGTATACATGCTGGAAAAACAGCAAGTGTTTTGTTCATTTACAGAATGGTGTTATACAATGGGGAAACAGAGCAAGCGGGGGCGGCACATTCAAATTTCAAACTACGCAGAAACACGGAGCACTTAGCTTAAATGTGTTTTAAGCTACTGGTTGTCTTTGTTGAACCGAATACTGTTTTGTTGTTACCTGTATTTTTACTTTCATCGGCAGACGC
The DNA here is from genome assembly GCF_902713425.1 of Acipenser ruthenus. NCBI lineage: Eukaryota > Metazoa > Chordata > Actinopteri > Acipenseriformes > Acipenseridae > Acipenser > Acipenser ruthenus. The sequence goes on from NC_081215.1 coordinate 16,498,097, forward strand.
GCTCTGGATGCAAGTACAGTGCTGACACTCCTACAATTATATTAAGCGAGGTTTCGTGTAAATGTATAAAGAAAAAAGGCACTGTATATTTTAGCACTAGTACAACAAGCCCATGTACGGAATTAAAATGAAAGGACATAGAATAGTAATTTTTTTTTGTAACAATTTAATTGGTTTAAAAGCAAACAAATTGGTCGTTCTAAACCAAATAAATCGGTATAAATGCAACAATTGGAATATACGTTTTGAAAACATTCGGCGGGGAAAATGGCTGATTTTCGTTTCATTTTGCGGTACATCGGAAGATTCCATGGTAAAAACAGCCGCGATGCATTGTTGGTAGCGGCAAGAATGCGTGCTCACAGGAACGTAAATTGGAAGACAAATTGCGCTACTGAGTCGACGCTTTTCTAGTGAGACCAGGTTGATAAATCCATAATGTCCAGGTTTTAAAGTTATGAGATGTAATTCTTTTAAAGTTATATCTGGCACTAGATTAACAAAATCTCTCTTTACAAACCATGCTTTTAGATACTGTTGCAATTCCTTAGTCATTTCAACAGCTTATTTCCTGTCTTTCAACCATCCAGCTGTTTCCCCTGAAATTACCTTGGAAATGTAACATATTTCCTGAGAGTAAGGCATGGGAACAGGGCAATGCAGCTTTTATATATCACAGAGTACATGTCAGGGATTTCTGTTTTATATCAAATTAATCAGTTATGTGAGCAGCAGCTATCACATAGTGTATATTGTGTTGTAAAATGAAAGTATTAGCTATGGCCAAAAGCTTTACATCAGCCTATAGAATTAACTAATTTTGCTTCATAAAGTCGAATGGAAACCTGCTGAAATAATGTTACGTTAACATCTTGAATTACGTACCTCTTTGTAGTTTTTCATATACTTAATGAAAAACTGACTAATTGAAAAATGTGACATTTTGAAATCTAACATGAAATACTGTGCTACTATTATGGCTTCCGCTAGACTTTTGCAATATCATTTTGTAGTTTCACTTGCCAAAACAAATGGCACAAGAGCCAAAACAAAAGGGTTTTACAAAACTCTCAAACACAAGACGGAACAGCACAGCACAGTACTGAACACAAACGCAGATCTTCACCTCTGTCACCAACATTAATTCTACTCCACTTAATTATTCTCCACTAACACCCATGAACACCTATTTTATACACCTGTGGCCTAATTACTCATTTAATCATTTATTCAATTGTCGGCTACAACACATTCCCACATGCTTTGACAGTGAGAACTTTAACCCCCTCCCTGCCAACCCAATATTCCCCACACAAACACACACACTGGCAGGGCTTCCACACTGCCACAGTATGACATAGGAATCTAATGTGGTACTGGTTACATCTGGTAGGGGTTTTCTGTCTCTGGGGAATCCTGCATGATCATTTTAGCAATGGAATGAAATGGTTGTTTTTGTTGAAACCAAAAATGATAGGCCCGTCTTGCTTAAATGATGTAGTTGCCTTGAGACTTGGGAAGAGTGTGATTTGCCAAAGGCTTGAAAAGGTTGGCAAGCACTGTGCCTGAGTGTTACATTTGCCACATGAAACTGACTACTGAAGCACTGAATAGCTGAATCAGAGTTGCATCGATACAGTGACTCATTAAATTCTTCAACCAGCCCTGCTGGTTTGTGGTGTTTGGGGATGGGACTTTTTACCCAACTCTGATCACTTCCTTACTAAATATTTGGTACACCGGAACAGATATTGTCACCTCTAAAAGTACTTGTAGCTAACAAAAGTTCCATAAACATACTCTGCCATCCACATCCGTTCATTATATTGGTGAAATCTCAAATGTGCAATGGAAGAACACATATTTGAACAAACATGTACTTTCATTTTAAAACGTGATACCTGGTACTACTCCAGGTTAAAAAAAATCTCCCAGAAGGCAAGGCAAGCACAATTAGTATTTGTTTTTACCTAGTGTTGTATGTGATGATCCTTTACTAACTGCAATTGGCTACTGTACCTTTAAGTAATGTATATAGTTAATTTGCGACACCGACTGGGTTGTACTCTGTGGAATATCTCTGTTGCAAGGAGGGCGGAGAACTGTGTAGACTCGGATGTATCTGGAGTAACTAGTGGGCTAAAAAAATAGAAGTACCTGACTCTGTGACATGTATGCTATAGAATGGAACTAGGCTATGTATGGTCTGAAGTGTTTGGCTACTAAAAATAGTGTGCTCTGTGCTTGTACCCGCAATCTCTGTCTGGACTCTTCATACTGCCTTCTGGCCTGGACTAACATCAAACCATCATGCCCATTATTACCAGATATATTGCAAATAATTTCAGTGAGCAAGATGTCTGTGCACTGGCACCCAAATCAATATACTACCAATCAAGATTGACTGGTTTGTTCACATTTAATGCAGGTACTTTAAGGACACAAACTCCCTCCCACTTTAATCCCACTGTTTGTCACTTTGTCAATCTTCTTTTGCATGGAAAACCATGCATACCTCTGATTTTTAAGTTTAACTGTGCTTTCTACACCTCCTATTTAAGCTCCCTTTCAATCCGAAGATGACCACCAACAATACTTTTGGGGTATGCCTGCCACAGGTCAGGTATTCGCTGAGCATTTTATATCGGAGCTGCTAATAGACCCCTTCGAGGAGTGCCGTCCTCAGTCCCGCCTTCCGAGGGAACAAATAGTCAATCCACAGAGCTCACTTCCTCTTTTGCTTCTCACTGAGGTAAGGTGCTTGGAGCCTTTATGAAAGAGCTCTCACTCAAGTTTACTGGTGTTCACCTTTATTTTAAGAAAATATTGCTGTAAGTCCGCTTGCCACTTCTCTGGAATCTGTGAACTGAGCTATAATTGTTGCGCAAGCGCTTTGTTAAATCTTTCTTTCTTTCTTTCTTTCTTTCTTTCTTTCTTCACCAGTCTGCATCGCTTTGCGTCGCAGCTGGATTTCTAACCCCGCAGCATCTGCTGTTGTGTCTACTCTGCCGGTTGTCTTTGCCTGCCCGTTCGGTGCGCTTGGCCAAAGAATTTTTTTCACAGTCTGCCCGCCTGGAGTGGTGACTGTTCTACCACTACAGCTTGGCTGTTTGAGTGTTTTTTCCTTCTACTGCTCTTGCAGTTTAAAAAAATAAAATTAAATAAGTCAGACAATGTGTGCTTGCTCCACCGGGGTCTGCTACTCACTATTGAGTAGACTTCATCGGCTGTCTCGGGCCCGCCACCTTGGTGCGTTGGGCCTTCAAAAAAAAATCAGTCAGTGGAGCTAGAGGCTTTCCATGCCCCTCCTTTTTTCTTCGGAGGAGGATCAGAGACTAAACTCCCTCTGTCCAGTTCAGGCATTGAGCTCTTTGTCTATTATGGTGTAAGGGCCCTGGGTCAAGCCCTCTCAAAGCAGCGGCTGTCTCGCTGGATTGTGGACACAGTTTCGACTACATATACTAATGCTGGCCTACCCCCACCTGGGCACTCTACCAGAGGAGTGGTTACATCATGAGCCCTCTTTAGAGGAGGCTCATTGTCCGACATACGTACTGCGGCTAGCTGGGCTACCCCGCATACTTTTCACCAGGTTCTACCGACTTAATGTGGTAGATCCCTCTGTGCCTTCATTAGGCACAAGGGTCCTTGAGGTTGCACGCTTGCACCGCTAACCATGGTTTTGTGGTCTCAAGACGTCCCTCGTCTGCTGTCTCTGCTCACGCTTCCTCGCGACGGCTTTGGTGTACTTTTCCCAAAAGTATTGGTTGGTGGTCGTCTTCGAATTTGAAAGGGAACGTTTTGGATGTAACCCTGGTTCCTTGAAAGAGAAGACGACCACCAACCTGCGGGGTTGCATCGGTCACCTTCGCGAGTTCGTTGCAAAAGAGGAAGTGAGCTCCGTGGAGTGACTATTTGTTCTCTCGGAAGGCAGGACCGAGGACGTTACTCCCCAGAGGGGCCTATCGGCAGCTCTGATATAAAATGCTCAGTGAATACCTGACCTGTGGCAGGAATATCCCAAAAGTATTGTTGGTGGTTGTCTTCTCTTTCAGGGCACCACGGTTACATCTGTAACCTAACGTTATCATTACAGATACCAACTGCACGTCAAAATGTGGGGGCACAGAAATTCCATCTTGCTCAGACTTGTACCGAGACTACCCTAAAGGTCAAATCTATTGTCAAATATTCACAATTGCAGAAACAGTAATAAATAAAGATTAAGAACAAACTACCTGCGATTTTAATAAAAGCATTTAAATAATAAAAATTCAGAGGGTAAAAAGTATTCCTTCTTAAGAGTGAAAATCTATTCGAAAGCCAAGTCTTATCAACTTTACCAAGTCACTTTATCACGCTGTTGTGATGTAATGCACATTTATAAACTCCCTTCCACGCCTTGCATTTGCATTCATCTTTGACCTTGGGCTCAAATGTCAAACAAAAGGGTATAATGAAAAAGCATTGGCCCTTGCAATAGTATGGGCTTCACACTTTGTAGCACACTTTCTTCTAGGCGTACAATAGCATTTTATAATCCCAAATGTGTTTTTTCATCTTCGCTTAAAGAAAGTATGCATGAAAACATAAATCAAGCAAAACTTCTTGGCAGTCCTGTGGGTTGTACCTGTTGGACGCCTGCAGTTTCTGTGGTACTGTGACCGGAATGACGAGCGGTGACGTCACGGCAGAAGCAGGAAGGACAACTGACGCCAGGTACTGCAGTTCAAAAAGGCTTGCGCCGCCGTTTTTATTAACAAACAACAAAAATAAATAAAATATTCAAACACAAAACACTGTGCTCACAGAGCCAAATAAAAGGGTAAACAAAAACAAATCTCTGACACAAAATAATAAATCCGATCCCAGGTCAGGCTGGGCAGTTGCTGTCACTGTTCCTGGAATCTTTTTTAAATCACGTTTCGTTTCTCTCCACTCTCGCTCCTCACTAACACCCCCCCCCCCCCCCCCCCGGGAGCTAGAGAGCTGCAGGCTTTTTATAACAGGTGACCATCTCCCGATTAGTAACAAATTAAATCACTTAATTCGGGAGATGGCCACCTTCTGCACGAGTTTAATTATTACTTCTGTGGATGGGACTACCCATCCACGCTACAAAACAAATCGGCTACGCCGTAAAAATACAAACAATAACAAAACATACGGCGCTTGCCGTGATATAAATACAACTAAATCATAATAAAAACAATAATCTGCACAGGGGTGGAGGGTACTCCGTTCTAAAATAAAATAAACAAAACAGTGTACAGGGCTGCTCGCCCTGCTACAGGTACTATGCAGGTTTAAAAAAAAAAAAAAAAGTCATTTGCAACCTGGAAGTCTCTAAAGACAATATAGCATTCTTAATTTATTATTTATTTTTGATCACTAACCAGAGAGGCCTCTTAAATAGCACTTTATTCCACAAGGTAGAGTTTTAGAAAACAAAACATTGTTTGCTTTAAGATATGTCACTCCTGCTATTGAAGGTCAAATGAACAATGGCACACACAGTACAGGAGCTGATCAGAATGGTAGAAATCTACAGAGCCAAGCAATATTTCATTTTGTAGACTGCTAAGGATCTTTCAGAGAGCACATTTCACCTGCTGTATTCCATGACACATCAACCACAATGTATTTGGTTCTCACTGTGTTGTATTCTCCATATTGGTATGGTTGACATCCCCTGCTTTAAAAAATCATACCTGAGGCACATCTTGGAATTCCATTCAACTTCAAAGTCAATTCAAAATGGTGACACCACAATCATCCACTTAATTGTTATTCTTTTTATCAGTCTTTTCCCTCTACAGTGAAATAAAAATCTAATATCTTTTATCACAACATTTGAATAGTAGTTTAGTTTTCATAACTGGTTTCTGCAGGACTTATATGATCTCTTTCACACAAGGCAGCACACAAACGTTGCTTATTTTGTGTTGTATCAGAATTCAAAATTCTAAGGACAGCAATTTAAGAATTAATGTGAATATTGTACGTGATTCTCAAGCTTTTTATTTCTATTTTATTTGGGATTTCATTGGTTTTCTTACTCAGAATTTACATTCGTATGTGTCACCGTTTTATACTGGATTTCTAGATAACTAGCTTGTTGCGAAGAGTGTTAAAGACCCCCTGCAGTGTGTACAAGGAATACATTATGTTACCTTTACTGTGTCCCATTTTTATATGTTTCAACATTTTTAGTCACACACCGTAAATCGAATGCATTTCGCAACATTTAGTCTGGAGCGTTCACCAGGAAAGAGAATTTCTCTTGTAAACGTTGCAGTGTTTCCAGATAATGCTTCCTCCTGAAACAATGATGGTTTTCTGTTCCCACATTACGCGTCTCATTTCCATCAGAGCACCAGCTTTGTTGCAGGAGGGAGCATGATCTGAATACACTGCAGTGTTTAAAAGAAAAATGATCTTACTCCTTGGGAACCAAATATTCCAATCAGGAATTTAAAGTCTAACAATTGTTGACTCGGCTTTGTGTAAGCAGCATTTATTTTTTTTAATAAGGCAATGTTTGTGGAATATTCATCAACAAACAGTTTAATTGTATATGGGATATTAATTGCCAGAGCTTAAAGCAAGCAGTTCTCTATTTAGTTTTCAGTAATTTATTTATGTATTTATTCAAACCGGCATACTCCTGCTGTTACTTACAACGGTAATAGCTTATAAATGTTTTCTTCAAACTTGTATAGTTCAGGAAATAAAACTGGAATTAAATCCATACTGTTGAGCTGTAAAGGAAAACTAGAGGCTGCTAGTGCAGTGTAGGAAAAATAACTCAACACCGCAGACCAGCTAAAGTGATTGTCACTAACAAACTAATTATTTCCCCACCATGCTAATCAATTCACTATACAGATCTCAAATGTACTGTTTTGAAAGAAATACATGTTTTCTCAAACCTTTATTTTTAAATGTTGAACCTGGTACTACACTAAGGTAAAGAAAAGTAGTTTGCTTGTTTGCAAGCCTTGCTTTCAGATTCTTGCACTTTTGGTTATTTCACCTGGAGAGGGATACCCTTTTCAGGATCTTTCCTGTCAGGTAAACTAAACCGCTGTTTCCCCTATTGACTGACAGGGTGAAATTACCTAGGAGTGAAGTCTGAGGTATTGTCTTAATGTTTGGGAAAGCGCTATCTTTAATTTTCTTAGTTCCCTTACCAGCATTGTCCAGTAAAAATTAATCTTGTCTGGAGAATATCAATTGCCAGCCCTGAACCAACTTCCTCATTCCATTCAAGTCACGGTGACAGTGTTCCCTTTCAACTTTGCTAGCCCCATCTAGGGTGACCAGACGTCCAGATAAAATCGGGATCTTCCCGATACTAGGGTCTTTGTCCCACATCCCGATCGAGGTACTGTCGGGATGCCATTTGTCCCGATTTTTAGAGTAAACGTGGAAAACCCAGGCTTAGTGTGAAATTATTATTTTCTCGTTAGGAAATTTCATATATGTGGCTGTTCTACTGTCTTGCGGTGCAACAGCGTACTCTACATACTCTACTGGTTTTAGGGCGTGTTTGCATCTGTGCAGCTATCCATTCACGTTAACCTGCAGTCATATGATGCGGTATGTGTACATGTGTTTTTCTTGTTGCGTGTGCCTGTGCATCCGGTTTTACTGGCGAAGTGTCATGATGGCTGGTGGTGTTGACGATCCTGTCACTAAAAAGCAAAAAAGACAGTACAAGTACCAAACGCAGTGGGGAAAAAATTGATTCAATCATATGCCCATGGTCAAGTCATCCAATTGGGATTAGGGTTATAATTAGGATTTCACAGACGTTTCGCGGACCTGTTTAAACTTTAAATACACTTAATTTCGGATCACTGTAAAAGCCTAAACATAGTGGTACTTGCTTCGTTACTAAAACAGAGTGCTATCATTTGTTAAAAGGCAAGCATGTAACATCTCCCAACTGTTGCTGCCGATATTCTCTGTCTGATGTGGATTTGCCCATACCCTGAGACTGCCTATTCGGGTCTAAAATTCTAACAGCGTTTAAAAAGTAAATGGCAGGTTGTTTGAACTGAGGTAGCTGTGCTTGATTGTACCTGTAGTGCTGATTTAACTTGGGTACAACCAACACAGGACTACTTTTTTGTCTGTGCTGACTTTCCAGTTTGTTTTCTGCAAGCTGTTTGTTTTACATTCTGTTCAGCAGCCTCTGTAGTAGCCTTTTGTTTAATGTTTTTATTCTGGTGTTCTAGCGATCGATCGTATTTTTTTCAAATCACATTACAAGATGTGCGAAACAATTCCCTCCAGCTGCATGTACAGTTTATTTGGGAAAATGTCTGTCTTGACACAATCCTCAGCCAAAATATACTTTGCTTGTTTTGCTTTGCCCTATTTTACTAATGCTGAAAACTAGATTTTAGCAACCTAAATCAAAACAATGCAGCACTGACGTTGTCCCACCTGCTACGTACAGTACAGTAGGTCACATAAAAGCCAGTACAGATGCACTGATAGGCTGATTAAAACATCGCTGTCATCTGAACTGTAAACAAAGTTAACCGCTTTGTGTATTTAAAAAAAAAAAAAGATATTTCTCAAGTTTTTGTTTTTGCCTAAGTGCAATGCACACAAAAAGCCTATCTACAGAAGAAAGATTATGTAGTTTTGCATCACTTGAGTTCACAAAGTTTCTTTCCTCCCCTCACGAAAATATTTTTCATTCTTGCTATCTGGTCACCCTAACCCCATCTAATCTGTCTATATAAATAGTGTAGGTGGGGCTGGTAGAGTTGAAAGGACACATTGGCACATCATTTGGAGGGAATGAGGAAGGTTGTTCAAATCCATCAGACAGGCTCAATCCCAGGCACAGTTTCTCAGAGTTCATAAGAGTAAGCCATGTACACAGACCTGCTAAATCACACGCAAGCCTCAAGGGTGCAAAGATAATATAAAATGTTTTTGTCTTTTTGTCTCCAGATAGAACCTCTCTTACGTCAAACCTGATGTCAGTATTATTTCCACTCTGATAATGTCTGATTTGTGATAGCAGGTTGAAGTTTATATAATGTGTCTATTATAGGATAAGCGTTGGATTAAGGAGTGTTAAAACACATATTGCTAACAAAATAACTCCAATAAATCAACCTAATATGTAGTGCCAATGTCATCACTTCATTGATATCACAGTTTCATAGCATTTGTAAACAATAAAACTGACCAATGTCTTTTGCACACCTTTTGCATGCTGCCCTTCCCGTTGAATAGAAGGAACGCATCCAACACAGATCAGTTGCTTCTGGGAGTACTTGTAGGAAAGTTCAGAATGTGTTTGATTTTATTTATTTATTTATTTATTTATTTATTTATTTGACAGTGGTGCCTCCCTGAGCATATGTATTTAAATATATGTTTCTCCAGAAAAAAAAATCTTTTGCATTATTTATTGTCTTTAACAGCACTCAACTCCCAGAATCTAGAAGCAGTGACTCGCACTTGAGTCCCAATCACTGCTTTTATTATGTTTTCAATGTCCACTTAGTTGCTTTGTGCAGCTTATGATGTTTAACAGAAGTGTAGCATTGAAGTATCTGCAAGGAGTGTTCAAAAAGTATTCTTCAGGAACAGCTTTCAATGAATTGCCATTAAAAAATAAAATAAAAAATCAAATTCACCTTTACCAT